>NC_044979.1:127125012-127233220 GCF_008728515.1 Papio anubis
CCCTGTCTGAAGGATTACATCACAGAAGTGCTGGCCTCAGCAATATGTCACAATCCCCTTGTGAACAGGGCCCAGGCAGGAGATGACAATCACATCACCTGGAAATGAGACCAGAGGTATATCGCAATGCCACCTGCAAGAAGGGATTAGGCAGAAGGGTCACCGTACTGAGGCTATTGGCTTAGGCATAAGTCATAATTCAAACTGTGGGCTTTATTCAGACAGTATAGTCAAATCAGTCAAGTTCTGGCTGGGCAAAGCTATATGTCACAGTCACACCTGTGAGAAAGTCTAGGAATGGAATTTACATTCCTGAACGTGTTCTGGGTCCAGGTATGAAAGTACACACCTTGTGAACTTTTACAAACCTCATGTGTCCAAGAATGCAAATCACAACTTCTTTTCTTTTCTTTTCTTTCCTTTTCTTATTATTTATTTATTTAATTAATTATTTTGGAGACAGAGTTGCACTCATGTTGCCCAGGGTGGAGTGCAGTGGCGTGATCTTGGCTCACTGCAACCACTGCCTGCCAGGTTCAAGCAATTCTCCTGCCTCAGGCTCCTGAGCAGCTGGGATTACAGGCATGAGCCACCACATCCAGATAATTTTTGCATTGTTAGTAGAGATGAGGTTTCGCCATGTTGGCCAGGCTGGTCTTGAACTCCTGACCTCAGGTGATCCACCTGCCTTGGCCTCCCAAAGTGCTGGGATTACAAGCATGAGCCACCATGCCCAGCTGCAAGTCACAATTTCAACAGCAAATTGAATCCATGCATGACAGCCAAACCTCAGACAGCACCTATTAGGAGAGTTAGAGCCTAATATAGGTGCTAAATCTTGGTCAGAGACTCATTGTCTCACCTGAAGGCTGGATCCACATATAAGAGTAACAATACCAACTTCTGACTGCCTTTGGGTGTGAGATTCAGAACCTTAACATTGGGCTGTGTCCATGTGGGAGTGTGACAGTCTTTACTGTTGGCAGTGTATGCATATGAGAGTCAAAATCTCAACAGTGTACTGGGCCTTGTTATATACTCTTTGCACCATGTGTGGCTGTATATATGTGTAAGACTTGCAATGCACTCTGAAACTTTTGTTCTTATATGAATCTACGATCTTACTCATTTCTCCAAGCCTAGGGATAAGATTCAACATCTCTTCTATTGACTGGTTTAGATATGAGAGTCATTACCACGCCTGTGAGCTAGGTCCAGCAATAAGTCACCATTTTACCTGGGGCCAGATCCACATATGACAGTCAAAATTCCAACTGTAAACTGTGTCTATTAGTGACATTCAGGACCTCAACTGTGGACTCTATCCATGCATGAGATTGACAATTTTAACTGTTGGCTATGTGCTGGGCTCCAGAATGACATGCTCTGTACCACCAAAGGGCATTATAGAATATGCATAAGCTTCCTCATACTGTGTGATCTTACCAGAAGCAGGAGACTGAAGACATTATACATGGTCATAAATCCAGCTAGAATAGTCAAAATCTTTTCTATTGGTTGCATCCATGTATGATAGTCATCATCATGCCTATGAACTGGACCCAGGTATATGTCACAATACCACCTGTAAGCAGAGACTAGGAAGGAAAGCCGCATCACCTGAATACTGAGCCTGAGTATGGCAACATCCCTTCTGTTGGAAGAGTCCCGGCAGGAAGGTCACATTACCTGGCTACTGAGCCCACTCATATGTCACAATGCCCTCTGTGGGCAGGGCGAAGGCAGGAGAGTCAAATGATCTGGGTGCTGGGTCCAGCAGTATGTCACAAATTATCCTGTGGACAGAGCCCAGGAAAAAGAGGAGACTCACATGACTTAGGTGATGGGCACAGAGATATATCATGATATTCTGTGAGAAAAGGGCTAAGAAAGAAGAGTTACATTACCCAGATGTTTGGCCTAGGTATATGTCACAATCCCAACTATATATAGGCACTGCTAAGACAGAAGAGCCACATCACCAGGATGCTTGGCCCACTGATTTGTCACAATCCCTTCTGTAAGCAAGATCCAGGCAAAAAAGATAGTAACATCTACTAGGTGCTGGGCCCAGTAACCTGTCTCAATTCCCCACGTAAGCAGGTCCAAGGCAAAAGAGGAGATTCATATCACCTAGGTGATAGGCCCAGGGATATGTCCAAATTCCAAATGGGGGTGGGGCCCAGGAAGAAGGGGAGAGTCATCTCACCAAGGTGATGAACCCAGTAATATGTCACAATGCCCCTTGTGGGCTGAGCCCAGGCAGGAGAGGAGAGTCACATTACCGAGGTGATTGGTGCATGAGATATTTCTAAATCACCTCTGAGAGCTTGGCCCAGACAGGAGAGTCCCATCACCTATGTGCTTGGCCTAGCTGTATGTCACAATCTCATATTTAGTCTGAACCCAGGCAGAAATGTAAAATCAATCAGGTGTTGGGCAAAGGTATGAGTCAAAATCACACCTGCAGAAAGGTCCAGGGGTGAGATTAACAATATCGCATATGGTCTGGCTCCAAACGTAAGAATCAGCACCTCTTGTGAGTTCTGTCCAAGCACCTGAGTCACAATCTCAACTGTGGACTGGATCTGTGCATAAGACACCCAACCTCATCTGCAAACAGTATCCTGATAGGGGAGACCCAGCCTCACAAGGGTGTTTGATCTTGATTCAAAAGTCATCATCTTACCTGTGATCTGGATCCATGTATGAGAATCACACATCCAACTTTCAATTGCCTCCAGCTGTGAGATTCAGAACCTCAACAATGGGCTGTGTCCATGCGGAAGGTGATAATCCTTACCATCAGCTGAGTGTAAAACAAGAGTCACAATTTCATCTGTGTGCTGGGCCCTGTTATGAAATTCTCTATACCACCTGAGGGCATTGTATAATATGCTTGCGTGTTGTAAGGCTCTTTGACTTTTGTACAAGTAAGAAACCCAAGACGTTACCTGCTGCCCTAAGCCTAGTTACTGAAGTAAACATCTCTCATATTGGCTGGGTCTTGGTATTAGAGTCCTTACCATGCCTGTGAGCTGGGTCCAGAAATGAGTCACCATCTCACCTGTGGCCAGATTTACATGTAACAGTCACAATTCCAACTGTGGACTTAATCAGCATGTGAGATTCAGGGGCTTACCAGTAGGCTCTGTCCATGTATGAAAGTGACAATCCTAATCTTCTGCTGGGTGTGCCTATGAAAGTCACAATTTCACCTGTGTTCTGGTTTGTATTATGACGCTGTCTGTGCCAGCCAAGGACTTCATAATATATGTGTGCGTGCATAGGAACTTTCTGTAACCTTTCTACAAGTAGGCGATGCAGGACCTTATCGTTTGCCCTAAACCTATCTATGAGAGTCAAAATCTCACCAATTGGCTGGTTCTACATCTGAGAGACATTATAATTTCTGTGTGCTGGGCCTAGGTAGAAGTCACAATTCTACCTGTGTGTGAAAAGAAAGCAACAAAGTCATATCACTTGGGTGATGGGCCATTGATATGTCACAATTCTTTCTGTTGACAGTCCATAAAAAGAAGATACATCACCTGGGTGCTAGGCTTAGTGATAGGACACAATGCCCTGTGTAGGCAGGCCACAGGCAGGACAGTCACATTACCTGGGTGCTTGTCCCAGTGACATTATAATCCCTTAGGTAGAAAGGGCACAGGTAGCAAAAGAGAGTCACATTACCTAGGTGCTTGGCTCAGCTATATGTCACAATTGTTTTGGTTAGCAGGGCACAGCCAGTAGAGAGCCATATCACAAACTGGTGAGCTCAGTGACATGTCAAAATCCTTAATGGAGGCAGAACATAAGAAAGTAGAGTCACATCACTTAAGTGATGGGCCCAGAGACATGTCACAATGTTCTCTGTGGGCAGAGCCCAGGTCAGAGACTCACATCACCTAGGGGCCTGGTTCAGGTATATTTCATAATCCCAACTCCATTTGTTGGCTAGGCTTCCATACGACAGAAAAATCAATCAGCTGCTGGGTAAAAGTATATGTTACACCTGCAGGAAGGTCTGTGAATAAGATTCATAATCCCATGCATTTCAGGGTTCAGCTGTAAGAGTCAACGCCTTCTGTGAGTTGTGTCCAAGTATGAGAGACTGAATCTCAATCATGGACAAAATCCATGAAGGAGAGCCTCCTCCACCTGCGAACAGCGTCTCAGTAGGGTAGCCACATGCTCACAGTTTTGCTGAATCTTGGTTTGAGAGTCGCCCTCTAACTGTGGACCAGATCCACATGGGAGAGTGCATGCTGCTTCCTTCAGATGTAAATTGGGCGCATTAGTGAGCTGTGTTTATGTGAGAGGATGGCAATCCTTACTGTTGGCTGGGTGTACATAGCAGGGTAACAATCTCACCTGTGTGCTAGGCCCTGTTATTACACTCTTTGTACCACAGAGAGTTCCATAGGGTATGTGTGGGTCTTAACAAGGAGCTTTGGTGGTGATATAATCCCATGATACTGCCCATGGCCTTAGTTAGGCCCAGGCACAAGAGCCAATGCTTCTCTTACTGGCTGGGTTCAAGTATGAAAGTTATCACCTTGCCTGTATGTAGGCTGGGTTCAGAAATGAGTCACCATCTTATCTGTGGCTGGATCTACACACAATAGGCACAATTCCAACTCTAGACTCTGCCTACAACTGAGATTCAGGATCTCACCATTGGTCTCTGTCCATGTGTGAGGGTGACAATCCTGTCAGGCTGGGTGGTGCTGGGAGAATCATTCTTGTCTCTGTGGTGAATTCCTGTTTCCAGCAGGCATCAATTGGCTGGCTTCCAGGGGCTTTTAGATATCTGACAGTGTCAAACCCCATCCTTCCATGAACTTTTGTGCAAGTGGAAACCCCACTGGACTGGCTTCAGCCCCGTTTCACAAACCTAAACACAGAGCAAGAATCTGGCCCATCTTTCATCAGACCAGCCACTGTGTTGGGCTGAATGCTGCGTTGAACCTAGGGTGGAACTTGAGAGAATCCATCACCTGGGTGCCGGTGTGTCTGTGAGTATCTCACTTCTGATAGGGCAGCCTGGCAGGGAGTCCTTGTCACTAAGTGTGGCCACAGGTGTAACAAATTCCGCTCTGGGCAAAATAGGACTTGGTCATTGCCTAGTGTTGAGACAAAGGTATGTATCACAATCCACCTTCAGTAAAATCCACAAATGAGAGGATTCACAATCCAGCACATGTCTCAGCTCCAGGTATGAGAGTCAACATCTCCTGCGAGTTGGGTTCAAATACACGAGTCACAATCTTAACATTGGACACGATTTGTGCGTGAGAGCCCCAATCACACCTGCACACTGTGTCTTGGTAGAAAAATCACAGCCTAATGGGTGTGTTTAATCCTGGTATGAGTCACCATCCAACTTGTGGACTGCATTCACATACAAGGGTCACAGTTCCAACTTCTGACTGTCTCCGGTTGTGAGATTTAGAACCTCAACAGTGGGCTGTGTTCATGTGGTAGACTGACAATCCTTACTGTCAGCTGGGTGTACATATGAGGGTCACAATCATAGCTGTGTGCTGGGCTCTGTTATGACACTCTTTGTACCACTGGAGAGCTTTATATGATATGCATGAAAGTTGCAATCAGCTCTGAGACCTTCATTGTGGTATGGACCCTTCATGTTACCTGATTTTCCCTTTTGAGGTACAAGAGTCAACACTTTTTTTTGTTGGCTAGGTCCAGGATGACAGTCATCACCATGCCCGTGAGCTGAGTCCACACATAGGTAACAATCCCACCTGTGAGCACTGACCAGGTAGAAGGGTCATATCACCTGGGAGCTGGGCTAGAAAAATGAACCCATTGTTCTAAGCCTAGCTACAAATGTCTAAATCTCTCTATTGTCTTGGTCCATCTATGAGAGTTATTACCTTACCTGTGTTTTGGGCCCAGATATACATCACAATTTGAACTCTGGGCAGGAAACAGGAAGAAAAATCACATCGTCTAGGTGTCCCCTGTGGGAGAGGTCCAGGTAGGAGAGTAACATCTTCTTGGTGCTGAGCCAAGTGAAATGTTCCAGTGCCCCCTGTGGGGGGCCCAGGCAGGGGAGTAGAGTCACATCGCCTAGAGGCTGAGTTCAGCAACATGTAAAAATATCCCCTTAGGGTAGGGCTCATGCAGGAGTGTCACATCACCCAGGCGCTTGGTCCAGGCATATGTCACAATCCCTCCTGAAGGCAGCACTTGGGCACAAAAGTAGAATTACATCACCTAAGGGATGGGCCGAGAGAGTTAACAATGCCTCTGTGGGCACGGCCTAGGCAGGAGAGTCACATTACATGGATACAGGGCCCAGGGATATTTACAATCCCCACTGAGGCAGGGCCCAGGGAAAAAGACATGGGTCACATCACCAGGTGCTGGGCCCAGTGATATATCACAGTCCCCTTTGAGGACAGCACCAAGGCAAGAGTTACATCACCTAGGTGGTGTGCCAGGTATACGTCCCAATTATATTTGTGGGATTAGTCTGGGCTAAAGAAGCAAATCACTCAGGTGCTAGGAAAACGTATATATCAAAACTCACAACCTGTGGGTGTGAACCAGAAAACATGTTACATCACCTGGTGCTGAAGCAGGGAGATGTAAAAAGTATTTCTGTTGGCTGGGCCTAGGCAGAAGAATAATATCTCTTGGATGCTGGGTCCAGTGATAGGTCACAATTATTTTTGTGGGCTGGCCCTAGGTAAAAATGGAGGGTCATGTGACCTAAGGACTGGGCCCAGGAATATGTCACAATTCTCCTCGTGGGGAGGGCCCAGTTAGGAGAGTCACAACACTTGAGTGCTGAGCTTAGAAATATGTCACACCAGGCGCTCTGGCGCATGCCTGTATTTCCAGCACTTTGGGAGGTCAAGGTGGGTGGATCATTTGAGGTCTGGAGTTCAAGACCAGCCTGGCCACCATGGTAAAATCCCATCTCTACTATAGGTGGGCGTGGTGGCACATGCCTGTAGTCCCAGCAACTCAGGAGGCTGAGGTAGGAGAGTCACTTGAACCCAGAAGGCAGAGGTTGCAGTGAGCCGAGATCACACCATTGCACTCCAGCCTGAGTGACAGAGCGAGACTCCGTCTGGAAAAAAAAAAAGAAATATGTAATAATGCGCTTTGTTGACAGATCCCAGACAAGAGAGTCACACCACCTAACAGCTGGGGCCAGTGATATGTCACAATTATCCATGGGGGCAGGACCCAGGAAGAAAAATGACAGTCACATCCCCTGAGTGCTGAGCCCATTGATATGTCACAAATGTTGCTGTAGGCAGGCCCCATGTCTTGACTCCAGGCAAAAGATTCATCATTGTGCTTGTAATCTGGTCCCAGGTACATGGCACAATACAACCTGTGGGGAGGGAGAGGCCAGAAAAGACACATCACTTGGGTGCTGGTCCAGAAATATGTCACAATCTGGAAAACTTGTTCCCAACTCACAAGTGTTTATTCTCATACCTGGTGTTGGGACCAGTGTGAGATTGTGAACCTAATCTCAGTGAGATTGTGAATGTAATCTACAAGACAAGTTTTGTAGGCAGGATCCTGGCAGAAGAGTCACATCAGCTGGCCACTGGGCCCAGTGATATATTGAAATCCCCCCTGTAGGCAGAGCTTAGGCAGGAAAGGGGACTCACTTCACCTAAGTAATTAGCCTAGACATGTGTCACAGGGGTCCCCATGGGCAAAGCCAAGGCAGGAGAGTGACATCACCTTGGTGCTGGGCTCAGCAATGGGTCACAGTCTCTCCAGTGGGCAGGAACCAGGTAAGAGAGGGGAATCACATCACCTAGGTGCTGGGCTAAGTGATATGTTCCAATGCTTCTTGTAGGAAGAACTCAGTCAGGAGAGTCACATTACCTGGGTGCAGTACCCAGCTAAACGTCACAATGCACTCTAAGCGCAGAGCCAAGGCAGTAGAATGAAGTCACATCATCTACATAATGAACCCGGAAATAAGTCACAATGCTCTTTGTAGGCAGGGAGCAGGCAGGGGAGTCACAGCACCTGGGTGGATGCTGGTAAGTGCAGTGGGAGTATAAAATGCCCATGGGGCATTTTGGAGGCCAGAGACCCAGGAAGGGAGTTTCCACATTACTTAGGTGATTTAAGTTGCAGGTATGTCTCCACAGAATTTTATCTGTGGGGCTGGGCCTGGGAGAAAGTCAAATCCACTCAGGTTCACAGGCAAGGTATATTTCCCAATCACACACTTGAGAATGTATAGAAATGAGTTTCACAGTTTCACAAGTCCACTGGCTTCGTAGGAGGCCAGCCCCTCCTGTACAGGTAGGAGTTCAGAAACCAAAGGTTACAAAGTCTCAGCAATGCACAAATCTGTGCATAAGAGCCCACATCTCACCTGCATAGTTGTATTTCTGATAGGGAATCACCGCCCTCCTGGAGTCTGCTAGACCATGGTTCGGCAATGGCCACCAAACCAGCTGGAGCAAGGATCCACGCCCACTTGAGGTAGCCAATTCCAGCAGCTGTTTGTATGTGGCAGTTAAATTGTTTGTAGAGGCTCTGTTGATGTGTAAGAATGAAGAGCCTGTCGGCTGGGTCTGCATACAAGAGTCACAATCTCGCCTGTAAACTAGGCCCTGTTATCAAACTCTCTGTATCACTCTAGGGCTACCTGTGATAGTCCTGAGTGTTGTAACGTTCTGTGAACCTTATACAAGTAGGAGACCCAGGACATTACCTGTGGCCTTAAGCCTGGCTACAAAAGTCAAAATATCTCCCACTGGCTGTGTCCAGGTAAGAGAGTCATCATTGTGCCTGTGATCTGGACCCGGGTATGTGCCACAATTTCACCTGTGGGCAGGAACAAAGCAGGAGAGTCACATTACCTGGCTGCTAGACCCAGTGATATGTCACAGTGCCCACTGTAGGCAGGGCACAGGCAGGGGAGTCACATCATCTGAGTTCTTGGTTCAGCAATACATCAGGATCCCTTCTGTAAGTAGGGCCCAGGCAGCAAGAAGAATGACATTACCTAGGTCCTGAGCCTGGTGATACGTCACAACGCTCCCTGCTAGCGGGTACTAGGAAAGAGCACAGAGTCATATCACACAATTGATTGGCCCAGAAATTTGTCATAATCTTCACTGGGGGCAGGGCACAGGAAGAAAAGGAGAGTCACATTACCTAGGTGATGGGCCCAGCCGTATGTCACAATCTTTCCTGTAAGAAGGGCCCAGTCAGGACAGGAGAGTCATGTTACTTAGGTTATGGGCTCCGTGATATGGCACAGTCCCTACTGAAACCAGAGTCCTGGAATGAGAGAAGAGTCATACCACTTCTGTGCCCAGAGATATGTCACAATGACCCCTTTGGGCTTGCCCACGCAGGAGATGAAAGTCACATCGCCTTGGTAATAAACCCAGAGTCATGTTGCAATTTCCCCTGAAGGCAGGGCCAAGGCAGGAGAGCCACATCACCTAGGTTCTTGGCCCAGCAATATGTCACAATCCCTTCTAAATGCTCAAGCAGCAAAGAAGAGTCACATAACTCAGGTACTCATCCCAGCAATACGTCACAATCCTCAATGGAGGCCAAGATGAGGCAGGAAGGTAGAGTCATATCACATAAGTGATAAGTCCAAAGATATGTCACAATGCATCCTGTGGTAAGGCCCAGGCTGGAGAGTTACATCAGTTAGATACTTGATCCAGGTATGTCATAATCCCAACAGGTGGCTGGGCCCAAGCAAATTAGTAAAATAAATCAGGTGCTGTGTGAAAGTATATGCCACAATCACACCTGCAGGAAAGCCCAGGAATAAAATTCAGAATTCTACATACTTCCCAGCTTCGGGTCTGAGAGTCAACACCTCTGGTGAGTTGCATCCAAATACATGAGACACAGTCTTAACGCTGGACAGGATCCGTGCATGAGAGCTCCATTCGCACCTGCAAACAGTGTCCCCATAAGATAGGCACAGCCTCACCAGGGTGCTGAATCTTGATCTCAGAGTCACTATCCTACCTGTTGACCAGATGCACGTATGTGAGTCAAACTTTCAACTTCTCATTGCCTCTGGGCATGAGATTCAGAACCTCAACAGTGAGCTATGTCTATATGGGAGAGTGACCATCCTTATTGTTGGCTGGGTATGCATAGGAGATGCACAATTTTCTCTACATTTTTGGCTCTGTTATGACACTCTCTGTACCACCTGAGAGCTTCACACAATATGATTGAGAGTGGAATTCTGCTCTGAGAACTTTATGTTTTTATGGATCCAAGATATTATCTGTTATCCTAAACCCAGGCAGAAGTCAACATATTTTCTATCGTCTGTGTCCAGGTATGAGAGTCATCACCATGTTTGTGAGTTGGGTCCAGAAATGAGTCACAATCTTACTTGTGGTCAGATCCGCATATGACAGTCACAATTTCAACTGTGAACTGCGTCCACAAGGCAAAGTCAGGACCTCACTAGTGGGATCTGTCCCTGTGTGTGGGTGACAGTTCTTACTGTCAGCTGGCTGTGCATATAAGCATAACAGCCTCAACTTTGTATTGGGCTGTGTTGACACTCTCTGTACCACTGTAGGGCATTATACTCTATGCATGACTTTTGTGATTTTTTGTGACCTTTGTACAAGTAGAAAACCCAGAACCATCCCCATTTTCCTAAGCCTAACAATGAGAGTCAAGGTCTCCTCTATTAGCTTGGTCCAAACACAAGGGACAACAATGTTGCCTGTGAGTTAGTAAGAAATGACTTCCCCTTTGACCTGTGGCCAAATCCACATATGACAGTCATGATTCCAAGTATGGTCTGCATCCATATGTGAGATTTATAACCTCACCAGTGGGCCATGTCTAGGTTTAAGGGTGACAATCGTATTGCCGGCTGGATGTGTCTATGAGAGTCACAATCTCGCCTGCTTGTTGGACCATGTTATGACACAGCTCATACCACCCAAAGGCTTTATAAAATATTTGTGTCATAATCTCCTGTGACCTTTTATAAGAAAACCCAGAACCTTATTTGTGTCCCTAAGTCTAGCTGGGAGAGTAAAAAATCTGTTGTATTGGCTGGGTCTATGTATGAGAGTCATCATCATGTCTGCTAACTGGGCCTGGGTATATGTAACAATTTCACCTCTGGGTGTGGATCAGACAAAAGTCACATCACCTGAATTCTGGGCCAGGGATATGTCAACATTCTCCTTGCATGCAGTGCCATGGCAGGAAAGCCACGTCACCTGAGTGCTGGGCTTAGTGATATGTTACAATGCCTTCTGTGGACATAAGATGATAGTCACATCACTTAAATGTTGGGCCCAGAAATATGTCACAATTCCCACAGTAAGCATGGCCTAGGCAGGAGAGTCACATCATTTGGGTGCAGGATCCAACAATATGTTACAATTCATACTGGAAGCACGGCCCAGGCAGAAGGGAAGAGCCACATCACCTAGGTGATGGGTCTAAAAATACATCACAATTTCTCCTGTGGACAGCGTTCAGGCAGAAAAAGATGGAAACATAACCCATGTGATAGGCCCAGAGATATGTCCAAATGTCCCCTAAGAAAAGGGCCAAGACATGCGAGTAATATCACCAATGTGTGTGGCCCAAATATATGTCACTGTCTCATTTGCAGGTTTTGTCCAGGCAAAATAATCAAATCTCAGGAGTTGGGCAAAGGTATATGTCACAATCCCACCTGCAGGAATGTCCGGAGATTAGATTCACAATCTCACACTGGTCCCAACACCAGGTATGGAAGTAAACACTTGTGAGTTGGGTACAAGTTTTTCAAGTCAGAAAATCAATAGTGAACTGGACTTGTGCATGAGAGCCCCAAGACCCTTGCAGACTTTCTCGTGGTAGAATAATAACAGCCTCACATGTGTGCTGAATATTTGAGAGTCATCATCTTTTTTTGTGGAACAGATTCACATGTAAGAGTCACAGTTCCAACTTTTGACTGTCTCTGAGTGTAAGATTCAGAACCTCAGCAGTGACTGGGCTGTGTCCATGTGGCAAAGTGACAACCCTTACTGTTGGCTGTGCCTATGAGAGTCCCAATCCCACCTGCGTGCTGAGCCCTGTTATGACACTCTCTGTGCCACTCAGGAACTTTATAAAATATGCACAAGTGTTGTAATCTCTGACCTTTCTACAAGTAAAAGACCCAGTATGTCATGGGACATAACAGGGACCCCTCAAGGGGACAGCAAGAAGGTTCACTGACTGACACAATTCAGAGGAAGGAGGAATCTGGCCTTCAAAGTCACTATGACCATCAGAATGCCCTAGGAGATCAAAGAAATAACGGAGTGAGTGTGAGACCTTTTACAAATGTGTGCACTCAAACAGTGCAAAGGCAAACCTCCTGGGGGGGGATCACAATTCAGACCCCACTTCTACCTACTTCTACTCTCACAAAAGACCTGCCAGTTAGGATTCCAAGCCTCTTTTTTGAGTCCTAGCTCTTGTAATAGATGGAATTTCTAAAATGGTTACCCAGAGATGTCCAAATCTCAGGAACTTCTGAATATGATGGGATTTCAGTCCTGTGATTGTGTTATGTTTCAAGACAGAGAGATTATCCAGGTCTGCCCTGCCTAATTATGCAGGCCTTTGAGAGCACAGAGCTTTCTCTGGCCAGGAGCAGAGGAGGAGGTCAGAGATTCAAAGCAGGAGGGAGATGTGCTGCAATTTTGCTGACTTTGAAGATGGAGGGGGCAATTTGAGAAAAATGTGAGGAAACATCTACTTACAAAGAGTGGGTCCTAGCTAGCAGCAAGCAAGGGAACAAGGGTCCCAGTCCTACAACCATGAGGAATTGGAAATTGGCAGCAACCAGAATGGGTGTAGAAGTGGGTTCTTCCCAGCACCTGTAGATGAGAGCCCAGCCTGGTTGGATACACTGACTTTAGCATTGTGAAAACCAAAGCAGAGAGCCCAACGGAGCCTGCTGAACTCTGAAGCATAAGTTCTACAGAACCATGAGCTAATAAATGGGTACGTTCTAAGCCACTAAGTTTGTGGTGACTTGTTATGGAGTAATAGAAGACTAATATACCTCCCATGCACTGCCCAGTGGTGACCTCAGCAGCACCTTCTAGGTCTAGGTGACTCATGTAATATACTCTTTTTTTTTTTTTTCTGAAACAGAGTCTTGCTCTATCACCCAGGCTGGGGTGCAGTGGCACGATCTTAGCCCACTGCAACCTCCATCTTCAGGGTTCAAGTGATTCTTGTGCCTCAGCCTCTCAAGTAGCTGGGACCACAGGCATGTGCCACCACGCCTGGCTAATTTTGGTATTTTTTCTAGAGGCAGGGTTTCACCATGTTGGCCAGGCTGGCCTCGAACTCCTAACCTCAGGTGATCCACCCACCTCAGCCTCCCAAAGCACTGGGATTTCAGGTGTTAGCCACCATGCCCGGCCTAGGTGTTCCTTTGGATCCGAATAATCAAATTGTGTAGAAGTGAAAGAATAAAAGCTTGCAAAGAGCAGCCATAATAAAGTTATAGTTGCAATTACACAATTATAAAAGAATTTAGGCCGGGCACAGTGGCTCACACCTGAAATCCCAGCACGTTGGTAGTTCTAGGTGGGTGGATCACCTGAGGTCAGGAGTTCGAGACCAGCCTGGCCAACATGATGAAACCCTGTCTCTACTAGAAATACAAAAAAATTAGCTGGGCATGGTGGCGGGTGCCTGTAATCCCAGCTACTCAGAAGGCTGAGGCAGGAGAATCACTTGAACCCGGTAGGTGGAGGTTGCAGTAAGCGAAGGTCATACCATTGCATTCCAGTCCGGGCAACAAGAGTGAGACTCCATCTCAAAAAAAAAAAGAAGAAAAAAAGTGTAGCATTTAGCAAAAGTTTTATTTTCATCAATATTTGCATTGTATTTTAATGCACAGCAGGAACTTGTAAAAGAAAACCCAGAAAAATAACTAGGATAAGGCTGAGCAGGGTGGTTCATGCCTGTAATCCCAGCACTTTGAGGGGGCTGAGGCAAGTGGATCACCTGAGGTCAGGAGTTAGAGACCAGCCTGGCCAACATGGTGAAACCCTGTCTCTATTAAAAATACAAAAAATTGGCCGGGCATGATGGCTGGTGCCTGTAATACCAGCTACTTTGGAGGCTGAGGCAGGAGAATCCCTTGAACTGGGGAGGTGGAGGTTGCAGTGAGCCAATATCATGGCATTGCACACTAGCCTGAGTAGTAAGAGCAAGACTCTGTCTCAAAAAAAAAAAAAAAAAAAATCACACCTGCAAAAAGTAAGTGGATTAGCTTTATATAATAAACTTTGCAGGTGAGGACTGGCCAGGTATTGGCACTGCTCCAGCTCACTCAAAAAAACCTAACAATTATCAAGGGTAAGAAATAGAAAAGGGAAGGCCCAGCTCCAGCTAGTTTCCTCCCTCACCATGAGGCTATTTTATTTTATTTTATTTTGCCAGTTTTGTATCAACAAGTAGAAAATGGAGTCAGAATGAGATTTGTACCCTTGGGGACTCTGGCAGTGTGAAATAAAGTAGAATATGAGATAGACGTAGATATCTTAGAGGAAGATTTCTAGGTTAAGATTTGTAAGATTTGAAATGCACCAAAAACTTGTGTGACGTTAATGAAATGATTCAATCTCTCTGTTAATTTCCTCACCTGTAAAATGGGGATCTATGCCTATTTCATCAAATTGTTGCCAGAGTTAAATTAATTATCTCTTTGTTTTTGTTTTTTTTTTTTTTTGAGATGGAGTCTTCCTCTGTCACCCAGGTTGGAGTGAAGTGGCACAGGTGTGAGCCACTGCACCCGGCCTAAATTCACTAACATTTAAAAGTGGCTGGGGGCCAGGCACGGTGGCTCAGACCTGTAATCTCAGCATTTCAGGATGCGGAGGCTGGCAGATAATGAGGTCAAGAGATTGAGGCCATTCTGGCCAACATGGTGAAACCCCATCTCTACTAAAAACACAAAAAAAGTAGCTGGGGGTGGTGGTGCGTGCATGTAGTCCCAGCTACTTGGGAGGCTGAGGCAGGAGAATTCCTTGAACCCGGGAGGCGGAGGTTGCAGTGAGCTGAGATTGTGCCAGCGCACTCCTGCCTGGTGACAAAGAGAGAGACTCCATAACAAAACAAAACAAAAAAAAGGCTGTTACTGCATGTTACTGCAAGTGTCTACATTATTAATAAAACGGTATCAGAGGCCAGGCACAGTGGCTCATGCCTGTAATCCCAGCACTTTGGGAGGCCCAGGTGGGCAGATCACCTGAGGTCAGGAGTTTGAGGCCAGCCTGGCCCAAATGTGGAAACCCTGTCTCTACCAAAAATACAAAAATTAGCCCGGCATAGTGGTGGTGGGCCCCTGTAGTCCCAGCAACTCTGGGAGGTTGAGGCAGAAGAATCACTAGAACCTGGGAGGCAGAGGTTGCAGTGAGCCGAGATCAGCCTGGGCAAAACAACAAGACTCTGTCTCAGAAAGTAAAAAAGTATCAGACTTCAAAATACATAAAAGAAATAATGTTGATGAGACCAAAGACAAGATTTCCAGCTTCATAAACAGTCCAGCAATATTTGTCTGAGAAGATTGACAAGTAAGTTGAATTCTTGACAGCTCTACTGGAGAGAATGAGCATGGGGGCTCCAGCAAGATAAGCACATGGCCAGTGTCCAGTGATGGGTCTAGTGAGGGTAGAATCCCTAAAGACTGTGAAATACAGTCACTCCACAGGCTAACAGGAAAGAAGTGGAACAAACCAGACAATCCAGCAGATACTACCAGGAATGGGTGAGCAGAGGAGGGTCAGAGCCACAAAGTCTAAGCAGAAGACACCAAACCACAAGGAGCTCCTTCTCTGTGAATAGCAGTTGTGGCTGCATCAGGACCAGTCTTCTCAGACAGCTGCCATCAAACAACTGAGAGCACAGTGTCTTTGCAGCCACACACCAAAGAGCAGTGCATCTAAACACAGGTCCCGAGTCTCCATTAATCCTCATTTTAAAATGATAGATAGGCTCACATTACAACATTCCCATTCAACACTTGTGGGCAAGGGTAATCAGACACCCTTACCTAAAGAGGGAACAGGGAGTAGGGTGAGAATACTGAGGGATAGGGGAGGGAAGTGTGCACTTTACCACACAGACTGTCCCTACAGGCCCTACTTTTAAAAAGAGAAGAGCCGGCCGGCTGGGCGTTGTGACTCACGCCTGTAATCCTAGCACTTTAGGATGCCGAGGCAGGTGGATCATCTGAGGTCAGAAGTTCAAGACCAGCCTGGCCAACATGGTGAAAACCTGTCTCTACTAAATACACAAAAATTAGCCAGCCGTGGTGGCTGGCGCATGTTCTATTGTTCTGTCTTTTTCTAATCTATGAATCAACCTAAAAGTACTATTCAAAAATTTCATTATCTTTCTATTTGGTTCTTTTTAATAATGTGCATTTCTCTGCAGAGATTCCACATGTATTCATTCATTATGAGAATTTTTGTTTTCTTCACCCCATGAGCATAGTTTTAATGGCTGCTCTCAAATACTTGACTGCTGATAACAACATTTTTACATTTTGGGGATAGCTTCTAATACCTATGTTTTGTCTTGTGTATGGATTACATTTTTGTGTTTCTTCTCATGCCTCTTAAATTTTAAAATTGTATTTTAAAAACTATAAATAATACAGAGACTCGATTCTGTTGTATTCCTTTGAAGAGTGTTATTTTCAAAGAGGGAGTTAATTTGGCTGGTTCAAATTCAAATACTTTTCTCCCTTTCTGTGGGCACAGCTAAAATTATCATTCAGTTCTTATCCATACATATATCCTATGTATGATACATAGATGTGTGTTTCTGTATGACAATATATGACACTGTATCCAGATTTTACCATTGTTATTTGTAAGAGTAGTGTTCAACAAGCTACTCCACCATTACTGAAAGCCAAAACCTCAATTTTATATTCTTTTTGGATTTTACATAAATGACATTATATAGTATGTATACTTTTACATCCACCTTCTTTTGTATATCATATCTGTAATATCAACAATGCTGCTGCAGATACATAAGCACTGATGTTACAGGCATGAGCCAACATGCTCAGCCTAAAATATTTTAGGAGGCTAAGGTGGGAGGATCACTTGTGGCTGGGAATTTTAGACTAGCCTGGGCATTAGAGTGAGATCCTCTCTCTACAAAAAATTAAAAATTAGCCAGGCATGGTGGCATGTACCTGTCGTTCCAGCTACTCAGAAGGCTGAGGCAGAAATATCAGTTGAACCCATGAGTTCAAGGCTGCAGGAAGCAATAATTGCACTCCTGCATTCTAGTCTGGGTAACAGAGCAAGATTGTCTCTTAAAAAATAATATAAAAATTAAAATAAGTTTATACATTATGTTAAAATACACATAAAATTAACTATTTTAACCATTTGAAAGGTTTCAGTTGAGATGAATTAAGTACATTCATTATTTTGCTACCATAATTTCCATATATGAAAAGCATTTTCCATTTTTTGAAACTGAAACTGTATCCATTAAACAGCTACTCCTTGTTATTCTCCCCCAGCCCCTGGGAAACCCTCTCCTACTTTGTATTTCTATGAATTTAACTAGTCTTAAGTTCCACACATGAGAGGAATCATGTAGTAAAGAAATCATGAGGAAGAATGTTAAAAAATGTATAACGTGCTTATTAATTTTGAATAAAAACACCAACAAAGATCAGTAGTACCTGGTGATTATAAATAAACAGATAAATGAGGAAAAGGAATTGGCAGTCTGCATTATATTTATGACAATGGGGCCTCAAGTACCATAGCAGTGAGTCCTCTGCCCCAGGCACAGGGCTGGTCAGTGGTGGAGCTGGGAGCCCAGCGTAGCTGCCTGACACACGAATCCCATGCCTAACCCAAATGTCACTGAGCCCTAAGGCACTTTGCTCCTGCTGGTCCAGGCACTCAGTGTCCCCTAAGATTCATCATAGTGTGTTCTCCGTGGCCTTGAGGGTGGTGTTGCTGGCCTACTGAGATAAGAGATCCAGCTTGCCCAGCTGGAGTGCTGGGCCCCAGGGGTCACCATGCAGCAGGGCCTGACACTGACCGGGAAGCCATGGCCACAGGCTTTCAGCAGCTGGCCCCAAATAAATATTCTCCATGCCCTCTACCAATCTGCTAGACCCTTATCTCTCAGCCTCACTAAGCCACTCTATTAACTAGATGCTGACTCAAAATTGCTCCACAGGCTGAAGGTGATAATTGTCTACAGCCAGCTGAGGCAGCTGCGTCTCCTGCTGGACTTTGATCTCCTGCAGCTGCAGGGAAGGACAAGTAGAAGATGTGGCTAGGAGGGTCCAGGAGACAGGGGCTTCTGAGATTTCAGGGGACAGGCCTTGAATGGACACTCAAAAGTAGATACTCATCCCCATCACCACCTCATGGCACAGGGTGTTGCCTCCATCCTGGGCACATTTTCCAGTTGTCTGGTGATGGGAGACCCTGCCAGAAAGGATTATATGGATGGGAGTGAGCCGGGCATGCGCAGGGTTGGAATCAGGATCCTGAGGCTTGGGAGAAGAGAATGCAGGACTACACCCTCAGATCTCAGCACTTGGCAAACTCCTCTCATGAGAGTCTCATGGCTGCCTCTGTAGTGGGAGGCATCAGGCCCCTCACTTCCCTATAGATGTGAGAGACTCACATCAGCTGCCAGTCCCTGTTCCCTGGGCCAATTAGGCTGCAGAGGCTGCCTGCTTGCAAAGCCCAGTGAGGTTTGGCCACAGAGCTGGACTCAGACTCTCCCTCAGGTAGGTATTGGAAGGGAAGTAAGCGTCCTACTAATGAAGCTGTGGTGAAAGAAGATGTTAGAAGGGACCTTGTAGGCCAGAGAAATGGCAGGGGCTGGTTTCTGGGGCTTTCTCTTAGGGCCTCTTTATTTCTCTAATGCCAGCTTGGCCCAACCTGGCTGGGAGTTGGATACAGATAGCCCTCCTCCAGGAACTGGTTTTGATTTCAGTCCCCTACCACCCTCCACTGCAGTAGGTCTCTCTTCCTCTGTGTATCAAATCTTTTCAATAGTACAAAGATAGGATGGAATGTAAAATCTAAGGACAGAGGCTCCATCCTCTGCATCACCAGATTGTGGAAAGGTTAAGCCAGGCGCAGTGGCCCATGCCTGTAATCCCAGCACTTTGGGAGGCCAAGGCGGGTGGATCACTTGAGGTCAGGAGTTCAAGACCAGCCAGGCTAACATGGTGAAACCTGTCTCTACCAAAAATATAAAAAATTATCTGGGCATGGTGGTGTGCACCTGTAATCCCAGCTACTCAGGAGGCTGAGCCAAGAGAATCGCTTGAACCAGCAAGGTGGAGGTTGCAGTAAGCAGAGATCGTGCCACTGCACTCCAGTCTGGGCAACAGAGTGAAATTCTATATCAAAATAAATAAATAAATAAGTTAGATACCCAGAGTATCCTCCCCAGGGGCATCTCTGACTTTCACCTCCCTACTCTCTCCCCAAATGTTGCCCCAGCTGCTCACCTTCCTTTTTTTTCTGGGTGTTATTCACATTTCCCGGGAAGTCAGACAGCCAGTGTTCATCAAGGAGCCGAGATCGCACCACGGCACCCCAGCCTGGGCGACAGAGCGAGACTCCGTCTCGAAAAAAACCAAAAAACCAAAAAACAAAAAAAAGTCCCCTGAGACCCTGACTAGGCCCCCTCCCCACTCCCTTCACACTGCATTACTGCCAGGGCCACCAGGGTCAGGGGATGTGCACAAAGCAAGAGTTGGGTCTGCATCAGGTTCTAGGGTTCAAAGGGGACAATGGGAGCTGAGGCTCAGGGCCCTCCTGCCCCAACTGTCTCTGATGACAGACAAAAAAACCGAGGGCTCGCATTAAAAAAGTGCTCCGCCACATATGAGCTGCCTGCCCTTGGAGAGGCCTAAGTTTACTATCTTTCCATTGGCACTACCTGAGGGAGAGTCTGAGCCTAGCTCAGGCCAAATCTCACTGAGCTTTGCAAGTAGGCAGCTCTGCAGCTTCACCACTTAGGGAACAGGGACTGGCAGCTGATGTGGAGTCTTCAACATTCATAGGGAAGAGGGGCCTGATGCCTCAGCTCACAGAGGCAGCCGTGAGACTCTCATGAGAGGAGTTTGCCAAGTGCTGAGATCTGAGGGTGTAGTCCTGCATTCTCTTCTCCCAAGCCTCAGGATCCTGGTTCCAGCCCTGCCCATGCCCGGCTCACTCCCATCCATATAATCCTTTCTGGCAGGGTCTCCCATCACCAGACAACTGGAAAATGTGCCCAGGATGGAGGCAACACCCTGTGCCATGAGGTGGTGATGGGGATGAGTATCTACTTTTGAGTGTCCATTCAAGGCCTGTCCCCTGAAATCTCAGAAGCCCCTGTCTCCTGGACCCTCCTATCCACATCTTCCATTTGAAAAAGCCAAAGACACTCAGCTGCCTCTCCCCAGCTCTCTCCCCTCCTCCTAGCTGGCCTCCAAAATCATGAAGCACCCCCTTGTTAACTCTGTGGTGAGACTTTAACAAGTCACAATGGTCCCCGGCTCCACCATTTCCCAAATCTACTCAGCCCAGCTCTTCCAGGCCTTTACTCTGATTTCGCTTATAGAGGCATTTCAGGGACTGTTGCCACAGGAGGAAAGGGCTGGGAGAGAAAGGCCCCTTGCTCTTTTGATGTGGAGGCCTCCAGCTGGGAGGGAGGAGCTCTTCCCTCTGACCCCCTGGAGCTCCTCCCCATCACAGGGACACTGCCTTTTTGCAGCTTTAGCATCATCTGGGCTCTCTGTGGTTTCTTCTCCAGGGTGGCCAACATGGATGTCTTCACCTGCCAGGCTCAAGGACAGGGTCAGCGGGACTATGCTCCCTTCATCCAGTTATGCCCCAATTACACTGACCTGGTACCCTGGAGAGCTGGTGTGAGTAAGCTGGTCCGGTGCCCCTGCCACCTCTAGTAAGTTCTGATTCTAGATTCACTCCCCGCTCCAACACTCACTGTGTGTGGAACCTTGGGCATGCAGCCAGGCCTCCCTGAGACTTTCTCAACTTGAAAGTGTGATGGGAACTACACTTACCTCACTGGGCCTCGTGAGGACTCAGTTATACGTAACCATCACCATTGTTCTCATCATCTCTCGGGAAGAGCCAGGCACAAGCACTCTCAAATTTCTCTTCTCCTTTGAAGCTCATCATTACCCTGTGAGGCTCACCATCCCTCCATTTTTTAGATAAGGAAACAGAGGCCGAAAGAGGGCAGTGACTTGCCCGGGGCCCTACAGAAGAGGCTGGCTCCTTCCCGCACCTGGAGGCCCTGTCCTAGCTGACTTTACCCCACAGCCCAGCACTATCCTAGACTAGGGTCCCATCTTGGTTCTCTACGCTTGTTTAGGTCCTCAGGCAGGCTCAGCTTTGCTGGGAAAGAGACAGGGTGTTTTGGGAGGCCTGGGTGAGTGGCCCCTCTAACCAATCTGCTAGGCCCTCACCTCTCAGTCTCACTGAGCCACTCCATTAATTGGAAGCAGACCCAAAATTGCTTCACAGACTGAAGGTGATAATTGTCAGCTGCATCTCCTGGAGGAGTTTGATCTCCTGCAGCTAAAGGGAAAGACAGGATGCTGAGACAGGTCCTGCAGCATACACATAACTATAATTCAGAAAGTGATACACACTCACACACGCATGCACACACGTAAATATAATCAGAAAGTGATATAATCTTATAGGTATGGTTAAATACAAATGTCCCTTACGCAGGGCCAGGCCCCCAACACAGGGAGGAATCTGCCTGAAAATGCAGCAGGCAAAAAGTCGGTCACTCTTACCTCATTCAGCCCAGTATCTGACTACATCTCCTGTCAATCAGGGTCTAAATGGGCGAGGGCAAGAGCCCCAGCCAATCAATGGCGCTATTGTGAAAATTGTCCAATCCACTGCGCACCAAGAAATGAAGAGGCGGCCTTTTCAAGATGGCAAGGGTTTTTTCTCCTAACTTCAGGGCTCTGAGTCGAGTTCCTGTTTGCACTATTCCACCTTCTCCGATCCTGGAGCTCCTCGGTGCCTCTATTCCTGTTATCCCGTGACCTGCAGGTACTGGAAGATTCATAGGGAGGACGACGGAACATCCGGAGGCTGGGAAATGGTGAGTGCGCGGAGTGGGTGTTCCGAGAAGCGGGAAGAGGCTGTTTGAATCCGGCCGGAACCGCAAGCTGCGGTGGGAGCTGGGTCTTCTCGTGGTCGGTTCTGGAGTCTGCAGCTCTGAGTCCCCACGGGCACAGTTCGGTCCTCACTTCCCTCCGTCGCAGATTAGGGGCTGAGCCAACAGCCAGAACCCGAGCGTCTTATTTTGTCCATCACCGCGAATTTCTCCCCATCCAGGAGCCCTTTTTGGGCACTCTGCGGCAATCCCGAGTCTCCTCTAGATTGTGCGGGGACGATGGGAGAGTCATAAGAGGAGAATCCTCATTTAGGGTCTGGAGTTCCTCCGTCGAAGAAGCAGTGGGCAGTAGGATCCCCAGTCCCTCCTTTCTCCTTTTAAAAATTGTGGGCCGGGCGCGGTGGCTCACGTCTGTAATCCCAGCACTTTCAGAGGCCGAGGAGGGCGGATCACGAGGTCAGGAGATGAGACCATCCTGGCCAACATGGTGAAACCCTGTCTCTACTAAAAAAAAAAAAAAAAAAAAAAAAAAAAAAAAAATTAGCTGGCCGTGGTGGCGCGTGCCTGTAGTCTCCAGCTACTTGGGAGGCTGAGGCAGAAGAATCGCTTGAACCCGGGAGGCGGAGGTTGCAGTGAGCCGAGGTAGCGCCACCGCACTCCAAACTGGGCGACAGAGCGAGACTCCGTCTCAGGAATAAAAAATTGTGGCTTTTTTTTTTTTTTTTTTGAGACAGTGTCTCACTCTGTGCCCAAGCTAAAGTGCAGTGGGAAGATTTTGCTTGACTGCAGCCTCCCCCTCCTCAGATGATCCTCCCACCCCAGCCCGGCAAGTAGTTAGGACTGGAGAGGTGCGCTTCCACGCCTGTATTTTTTTTGTTGTTGTTTTGGAGAGACAGGTTTTTGCCATGTTGCTTAGGCTGGTCTCCAACTCCTGAGCTCAGGTGATCCTGCCCGCCTCGGGCCTCCTAAAGTGCCGGGATTACATGCAGGAGCCACCACTCTAGCCTAAATTGAGGCATCTTTAGGATAGTTTGGATGTGTTTTCCAGCCCAAATCTCCTATTTAAATGTAATCTCCCATGTTGGAGGTGGGGCCTGGTGGAAGGTGGTCAGATTATGGGTGCGAATTTCTCTTGAACAATTTAGCGCCATTCTTCTCGGTATTGTCCTCTCAATAGTGAGTTCCCTGAAGTTCTTATTTAAAAGTGTGTAGCGACCCCCCTTGCCTTTTCAAGCTCCTGCTTCACCTTCCACCATGATTTTAAGCTTCCTGGGTGGGGCCTCCCCAGAAGCAGGTGTTGGTATTATGCTTTCTGTACAACCTGTGGAACCTAAGCCAGTGAATCCTCTTTCTTATAAATTGCCCAGTTCCGGCATTACTATAATGCCGGAACGGATTAATACAAACAACTTAGTTGCACAAACAGCAATTTATGGATCAGAGAACATCCAGCTATGGTTTGTTGTTTGGGGGCTTAAAGGAGGGACTTGGAACAAAAGGCTTTTGTAAGAGGTATGAGGAAGCAAACCAGATTCAATATTTGATTGGTTACAGTTACGTATTGCATTTGCATCCATCCAGTGGAAATGCCCTGGTTATGTAATTAGAGCTTTATTGGCAGCTTGTGGGTGGTTAAGCCTCAGTTTTTTTTTGTTTTTTTCTCAAAGTTAGTAATTTACAAGAAATTCCTTCGACGTTGTTACGTTTCCTTAGGCAGAATCCCAGAGCACCATACCCACTTCAGCCTAATTGCCAGCTATTTAGTTATTTTAATGCCCCACAGCGTCGTTGGTTTTCTCTGCAATTTTCAAATGTTTGGCAAGCAGGGTCTCAAATCCAAAACTTCTCCCAGCCTAACTGTTCTAGGGACTGTAGAAAATTCTACGTTTCCAATTTCTTTCCCACATTCCCAAATGCCAACTATCCCCCTCCAAATCACATTATCAGCTATTAGTGCTTTATTTCATTTTAAAACGGACGTGGCATTTTAATTGTTTATTTTTGTTTAACAGAGCAGTAGGTGGCTCTTTTTAATATATTTGTCTGTTCGTGAACATTTCACATGACAGGAAAGCAAAGAGTAATCACCTGACACTCTGCACATCTCCTCTCATCTTCTCTAGGCACGCGCGCCTTCCCAGAATGTCTTTGGAACCTTTGCAGGGTCGTGTGTCCTCAGCCACTCTCCTTTATTTTCCTGGTTCCAGGTGTTACAACTTTCTGGGGATGATGCAAGACACCCATAAGGACCATGTCTCTTGGAGTGTCTAGCAAACACTAGCCCCTGGGTCATCTCCTTTCACAGAAGAGCCTGAGGTATTGGGTGGAGCCTCTCAGGGAAGCAGCTGGATGCCCTTGTGCTGAGAGCAGTTTCCTGATTTACCCTTCCTCTAAAAAGCTAACTGCTTTAGCATTGTAATTTTTTTCCTCTCAACCCTGGCTTTGATTTCTTGCAGACACATTGGTGGTCAACCAATCAGGTGCTGGTATTGAGGGGAAAAGGCACAAATGCATCTTGCCCTCTGGTTTCTCTCAGGCTTGTGAAGGAGAATAACTGTCCCAAAGTACAGGAAAGATCCATCCTAGTGAGGGAGTGTATAAATTTGCAAAGCAAAATACACATCCGCCACACAGGGGGCAAGTGCAGTGTCTTTTGGGAGAGTGATGATCAAGTACTTTAGTGAGCAGAATGGGGGTGGGAGACTCTCTCGAGTGATTGATACATGAGTCTATTACGTCTGTGTTCTAGTCAGCACTGCTTCTTGAGTTTGTCGCCTTGGAATATATATGTTCACTTATTTCAACTTAGTTTTTCATTAATTGTATAATGGATTTTATCATTAGAGCTTGAAAGATTAAAAAACACAAATGCTTTCTAAGAGAAAAGAGGCAGATTTCAGGGAAAAAAAGTTTATATTCCATTGGTTAAAAATTCTCATTTACCTTTTGTATTTTGCACAGTGAGTGTAGTAAGATTCTGAGGTCTGTTCTACTTTAGCATGATTTCAAACAGAATCCCAGGGCTTAGCTTTGGGAATGCTACCTGGGAAAAGACATAGAGGAAATGTCTCTCTCATGATGGCTGCAGAAAAATAAATACATTTTTACAAGAAAATGTGGTAGATTAACGTGTAAATTACAAACATCCATGAAAACACCAGTTTCTCTCTTGTGCAGGGCGGAGAATTTGTGCCAGTGGGCAACTCATTATTTTTTAGAAAAATTTCTACTTCATAGGAAGTATTTATGTGTACACAATAAAAAGTTATTTGCCACCATACATACATATCTTTGGTCAGGTAATATGTAACCTAAAGCCATATGATTGTCTAGTATAATCATAGTCAATGAATCAGTAGCTTTTTTTTTTTTTAAGCTGCAATGGGTGCAACAATTTTATCAGTAATTTTTTCTAATCTTATAAAAACATTTTTAATCATATGTTCATAGGAGGGGACACCTCACCAAGGCAAAAGCATTTTTTCCAATAAAATGCATGAAGCTGTTTTTTTGAAAGCCAAGGAGATAATTAGCAGATTTTTTTCAAATAGAATCTTCATCTAAAACAGATTGGTGGCAAAGCCTGCGGAAGTTAGAATTTGTCCAGTGCTGGGTTTTCTCAGAGCTATGTATAGAGAGGGCGATGACCAAATATTCTAAAAGACATTGGCCTTCAATTTAGCGGCAAAGGTATTGGCCTAGAAAATCTAATATGGTTCCTTCCAACCAATTTGGAGTAAATCTTTTTCTTCATAAAAATCTTGTTTAAAAGAGAAAATCAAATTTTATTTTTGTAGTATTATTATTAAAGCTAATTTTAAGAAAACCTTATAAACAGATGTATTCAATGTCAATCAGCTTTGACCATACAAGATAAGATTTCTATAAACCTTTTGTAACCCCTTAAAATTTTCTTTATTCTCTTTCTCCAGCTTTCTATATTAAGTTTACCTCATTTTCTTTATCTTTTATTCTTTCAGTTTTATGTATCCTTTAAATAACCTCTAAACTCAGCAAAATTGCCTTTAAGAAAAAACACATCCTCATGTCTCTTTCTAAAGTAATTTTTTTCACCAAGAAACATATATTATTTTCTTGGTACACTCTGTATGTAAAATTCCCTCTTTAACAATAGTTTTAGTTATCATATATTTGCCAGAATTTTAATTTTTGGTAATCTTAATTTATAGTGAAAGCCTGAGAAGTAAGCAATTTTAACTATTAGTCATGTACTAAACATTTAGAAATGTATATATTATAATTTTTAGAAACATAGGATTTTAAATGGAAACATTTTTAGTGTGGAATAGGACATACTTAAACAGATCTAAGTATCTTTGGTTTCTGTGAAGAAACCAAAAATGTTTAGCTTAAACTTATATTTAAAAATTAGTATCTTAGCATTTTATCTTATTTGGAGATAATCTAGATGTTTAACGAATAGCCATTATTTAATGAAGCTTAGCAACATTCTAAGAGTATAGTTTTTCATAAAGATTTGAGAAACTGAACACATTACAAAACAATTAGTATTGTAAGTTTATAAACTTTTGTCCCATTTACATCTGCTTTATTGTTTTTGTAAAATCTCATGAAACGTTAGACTAATACCCTCATCTGAAGTTAAACTTTCCATTATCCATTTTTATGTTACTGTGTTGGGCAAGTATCATAAAAGCAATAAAGTTAAATATGTACATATTTGCTGAGAGGTCAGAAGACATTGTTTTTTTATTAAACCAACAATTAAACTAGTCATTTACCAAAAGATTTACTCAATTCACATATTCTTGAAAAATATTTGGGCTTTTTTAAAAAAATTCATGAGCAGTTATCTTTAAGTTAATTCAGTACCATGTGGATAATATACAAACACATTTATAGATATATACATACATATAGACACAACATATAACTTACTCATGTTTGTATCTAAAAGGCCTAGAGAGGGAGTTCGTTGTAAAAGGAAGTAGAGCTTCAGATCCCCAGAAAACCTGTTTACCCACAACTTTGGGGGCTTCATGAGGAAAAACAGAGGTACCCCACCAAAGAAGGAGAAGCCTATGGTGCTTTATCTGTGTTCTTCAAGGGGTCCCAGGCTGCTAGAAATTTTCTTTAGGTGTCCTTCACAGTGACAAAAGGTTTTAAGTGGAAGATGAGACAGATAGAAGTAAATGGAATAATTCTAGAGGAGACAGTTGGAGAAGCAGCCAGTTTTTCGAACAGCCAGTAAAGTTTTACATTATTTTTGGCAAAAATCATGTCAGCAAGCGAAGAAACAGGTACATACAGATACCAGTTTAGGGAGAGAGAAATTCAGTTGACTGAAGACCTTATATGGGAAAATCATAGGCTTCAAATTTATATATATATATATAATATATGTGTGTGTGTGTGTGTATATATATATATATTATATATAGCCTGACTGTCAATTTTAAATAAATGGACTTTTGACCATAGAGCTTTTACATTTTTTAAAATTAGATTTTACCCAGGTAAATGGAAAACATTTCTTGTCTTTTTCTTTCTAAAATTTACATCAAGAAGGAATTTTGGGGTTGGGGCATTTTTGTTTACTGGAGGCCTAGGGTAATCATTATTTAAAGCTGTATTTAAAATATTTAATATTAAAAAATTTCTCTTTGAAATTTTTAAGTAGTTTTGTTTTTTTCCAAACCACAGTATATGGTTTTATTTAATTCCAAAGAGAAGACTAAACAAACAAAACAACAAAAGTTTCCATTACACTCTAAACATAAACTGAAATTTTAAATTGAAGACATACCTGAACTAGTGACTAAAAACCAACACAAACATTCATGAGGCCAAATCCAAGAAATCCTGTATGGCTTTAAAACTTCAGAGAAAGAACAAAAAAAACCTGTAGCTATTCTATAATGAAAACTTCTCCTAAGAACAGCTTACTGCAAATGGGGTGCAATCTATATTTTCAGGCCATATTTTCTAGTATCTTAGCTTCTCGGCTTACCATCTGCTCACAAAGGCCAGACACAAGATTTTAGGAAATGTTTGGTCAAACAGGAGAAGAACAGCTGTCTATGGGAGTAGAAAGGTTTACAAATGTGCACTCCAAAAGGTCAAAAGTAATAATAAAATAATAAATTATTAATTATCATGTATACAATTTTTTTTTGCTTAAGCTAGAGATATTCACTAAGAAATAACATTTTGAGATTTGGTCTAAAAAACTTCAATTTTTTCCAATTTGATCTCAGCTGGAATGCTGTTTTGCTAATTCTCTGGATGTTAACATTTCAAATACATGGTAAGATTTACATTTCCGAGACTGAGAAAAGACTGGAAAAAGTTAAAGTATTGTATTGTAAATCCTGCAGCAAAGTCAAACAGGCAGTTTGAACATCTAAAAGGTTTTTTTAGAAAGCAAAAGAGCCCTCTTAAAATTTACTTTGAAATCTCTTCTTAGAATTTAGCCAGACAAAACAGAAAGAAGGCTTTTCATTAAATTTCATTCTAAAACCTGCCTTTTCCATTTGTGCATGGGCAGATGTTAATTTAGAAATGCCAAAAGACCTTCATTTTTGCCATTGCATTTTGGGGTCATCTGAAGTCATGTTGGTCCATTTACCTAGGCATTTGCAAGGTGAAGCTCCACAAGTATTATACATAAGTTCAGCTTACGTTTCTAAGGGATGTTACCTAGAGGGAAAAGAATGGTTTTGATGATCAGTGTTCCATAATTTAGAAGCTTTTCAAAGGTGATCATGGCCAGAGCAGTGTACCAGGTCTAAGTGTGCTGTGTATGAGCATCACTCCTCAAGGTGCAACCCACGAGTCGCTGATTATAGTGCTGGGTGAGCAATGCTTATGTTTACCTTCCAGCTTAGCTAAAAGTCTCTGCAGGTGTTTTTCTTTTGGGACGACCCTGTGAGACTGGTACACATCACTGAAAATCATCCTAACATCTCTACAAAGTCTCTAGTTGCCTAGAGCACCCAAATGAGTCAGATAAAGAAATTGCCTTTTCTCTTTGGGATGAGAAACTTCACTCTCATGCACCTTTTGGTTTGAAGCTAACAGGAATTGGTCACAAATAAAAAGTCAAGTTCAAATTAGAAGCAATAGAAAACAGCTTTTTTTTTTAAAGCATGTTACCTAATTTTAGAACAAAAAAAGTAAAACCACCAGTGCTAGACTGCCAATATTATGACCCAGATTTTCTATCCTGAGACAGAAGCAGACAAAGCAGGTAAAAAAACAAAACAAAACAAAACACTGAAATTGAAATCTCCTACCTTTAGCCAAAAATGGAAATCTTTTTTTCTAGAAAGTGAGGGTTGAAAAGAACAGCTCAAGCAAAATCTAGACCTCATGAACTATTAGGGAGATTTGAATTCAGTAGGACTCACCCCTTACACTCAGTGATGTACGGGGAGAGGGAAGAATACAAGGGCTTCTCATTGGCTAGTTTCTGAGTTCAAGAGGGATGTTGGATGGCTGGGGGTGTCTCTTTGAATCCTGCTCACAGCACCAGAAATATCAATCTAAAATAAGAAGCAGGAGCAAAAAATAAAATTTTAAAGAATCTATTTGAGCCAAGGTGAGGACAGCTTCCTGGAAGACTCAGATGAATGTTACCTAAGATACGAACTTTGGCCTTTTTAATATGGTTTATAAAGTAAGAAGCAGAATAAGCAGTTGGCCAGTGTTGTCAGGAATTCTCATTAGTTTGCAGAAATAACATTGATTAGTGATTAGCTGTATGTCGTTGCACTACAGTCTATGAATTATGTTGTCTAATATGGCATAATAGTTAGTTTACAGCTACTCATGGCATCAATAAGTCTAGACTTCACATAGCAAGTAGCTACAAGAAATAATTATTAAGCTCAAGGATGTAGATGGGGAGTGATATGGTTTGGCTGTGTCCCCACCCACATCTCATCTTGAATTCCCACGTGTTATAGGAGGGACCTGGTGGGAGGTAATTGAATCATGGGGGCAAGTCTTTCCCGTGCTGTTCTCCAGATAGTGAATAAGTCTCATGAGATCTGATGGTTTCTTAAACAGGAGTTCCCCTGCACAAGTTCTCTCTCCCTTTTTTTTTTTTGTCTGCTGCCACCCACATAAGATATGACTTGCTCCTTCTTGCCTTCCACCGTGATTGTGAGGCCTCCCCAGCCAGAGTGCTCAGGCAGAAGTTTGCTGCAAGGGTGTGGCCCTCATGGAGAACATCGGCTAGAGCAGACTGGAAGGGAAATGTGGGGTCAGAGCCCCCACTCAACAGTATCCCTTCTGGGGCACTGCCTAGTGGAGCTGTGAGAAGAGAGCCACCGTCCTCCAGAACCCAGAATGATAGATCCACTGCAGCTTGCACTGTGCACCTGGAAAAGCTGCAGACACTCAGTGCCAGCCCATGAAAGCAGCCGGGAGGAGAGCTATACCCTGCAAAGCCACAGGGGCAGAGCTGCCCAAGGCCATGGAAGCTCACCTCTTGCATTAGTGTGACCTGGATGTGAGACATAAAGTCAAAGGCGATCATTTTGGAGCTTTAAGATTTGACTGCCCTGCTGGATTTTGGACTTGGATGGGACCTGTAGCCCTTTTGTTTGGCCAATTTCTCCCATTTGGAGTGGCTGTATTTACCCAGTGCCTTTATCCCCATTGTATCTGGGAAGTAACTGACTTGCTTTTTGATTTTAACAGGCTCATAGGCAGAAGGGACTTGCCGTGTCTTGGATGAGACTTTGGACTGTTGACTTTTGAGTTAATGCTGAAATGAGTTGAGACTCTGGAAGACTGTTGGGAAGGCATGATTGATTATGAAATGTGAAGATATGAGATTTGGGAGGGGCAAGGGGCAGAATTATATGGTGTGTCTGTGTCCCCACCCAAATCTCATCTGGAATTCCCACATGTTGTAGGAGGGACCCGGTGGGAGGTAATTGAATCATGGAAGCAAGTATTTTCCATGCTGTTCTCCTGATAGCAAATAAGTCTCATGAGATCCGATAGTTTTAGAAAGAGAAGCTCCCCTGCACACATTTTTGTTTCGTTTTGTTTTGCCTGCCACCATCCATGTAAGATGTGACTTGTTCCTCCTTGCATCCCACCATAATTGTGAAGCCTCCCCAGCCATGTGGAACTGTAAGTCCAATTAAACCTTTTTCTTTCGTAAATTGTCCAGTTTCAGGTGTGTCTTTATCAGCAGCATGAAAACAGACTAATACAGGGAGTGGGCGGGACATGACTGCTTCCTCATTTCTGTGTCTCTGGGCCTAATAATTTAGAGGTTGCTCACATGAATCAGATAAAAAAGTTATATCTAATTTCTCATTGTTAATAGATTATGTGTATCCAGCACACGGATGGAAGCAGTAGGGGAAAAAGCTGTTCTGGAACACCCATCTGGGCATAAATACCCTAACCATGAGCTGCCAGGCCCTGTGGAGGAGGCACAGATGTACAGCAGGAATTAGTATATGCAGTGGCTCTCTCAGTAAGTAGGTGTTTTGGGCTGGCTTCTGCTTGCGAGAAAAGCCATGCCCTGGATGCGAGGGTAGCCTTCCCTCAATGGCCACCCATGTCTGAAAGCACACTTCAGTTTCTGGTTGGTCTATGCAGTGAAAGAAAAACTCATCTTCAGGTTTGAGATGAGAAAAGGAGAGAAAGATGAGGTTGCTTAGAATCTCAGGAATTAAACTTGCTGGGGTAGAGACTAATATGTTTCTTGCTGTAATTGCATTCTCACACTGACAACCCTTTAGAGTATGCTACGACCGAGGCGCCATACGGGCACACAGAGATCTCTCTCTTCTGTCTTAATGGCTGCTGAGTGTTCTAATGTAGATGGTGGTGTGAGACTATTCACCCTTTGCCCTATAAATAAACATAGCTGCTCTGTTATTTTGCTGTGACAAAGTCACAGGGAATAACCTCAGAAATATTTCTTTGATGCTTATAAAGCTCTGTTGCATGGTATAGTCACAGAATTGAGTTTCCAGGGCTCAAAGTTAATGCTTAAGCATTTTGTATATTCTCTTCTAATTTGATTGCACAGGAGTGTCTGTTTTTTACTGCATCACTGAATATTGTGGAATTTTTATAGCTGAGAGGTAAAAATAGATACATCTTTGTAGTCTTGGTGTACATTTCCATTTTCATATTTTCAAATATATGAGCCAACTGCCTTTTTCATCAACTTTTTGTCTATTGTGTTAAATACCTAAAATTATGTTAAAATTGATATCTCTAGGATGTTACAAAAAATTTTAGGTGATTTTTGTGTCTTAATGTCTTTTAAGGTTGTTCTTTTATATGTTTTATGTATCTTTTAAAAATTTTCTCCTAGATGTATTTATTGTAGCATATGTCATCTTTCCCCCCCATTATATTTGCTAAATTTTCATTGGTTTTCTATATAAAAATTATTTAAAAATAATATTGTGGAAAAATATGCATAACATAGAATTTATCATTTTAATCCATTATTAAGTGTACATAGGCCGGACGCAGTGACTCAGGCCTGTAATCCCAGCGCTTTGAGAGGCTGAGGTGGGCAGATCATGAGGTCAGGAGTTTGAGAACAGCCTGGCCAGTATGGTGAAACCCTGTCTCTACTAAAAAATACCAAAAAAAAAAAAATTAGCTGGGAGTGGTGGCACACACCTATAGTCCCAGCTACTCTGGAGGCTGAGGCAGGAAAATCACTGGAACTTGGGAGGCAGAGGCTACAGTGAGCCAAGATCATGCCACTGCACTCCTGCCTGGGCAACAGAGTGAGACTCCATCTCAAAAAAAAAAAAAAAGTGTACATAAAGTGACAATAAAGTACATTCACACTGTTTTGCAACCATAACCACCATTAATGTTCATAATTCTTTTTGTCTTGCAAAGTTAAAACTCTTATGTATTTCCCATTCTCCACTGTCTTACAACCAGTGTTCTACTTTCCTTCTCTATGAATTCTACCATTCTCGGTAAACTATGTAAGTGGAATCATACAGTATTTGTTCTTTTGGAATTGATTTGTTTCAGTTAGCACAATGTCCTCAAGGTTCAGCATGTGTCAAATTTATTTTCCCCTCTAAGTCTTAATAATATTTCCTTGCATGTAAATACCATATTTTGTTTTTTCATTGCTGAAGATGTGGGCTGCTTCCAGCTTTTGGCTATTGTGAATAGTGCTACCATAAACACAAGCATACAAATATTTCTTCAGTCCCCTGCTTTTAATTCTTTTGGATATATATTTAGTAATGAAATAGCTGGATCATATAATTCTATATTCTAAACAGAAGAATGTTCATGTTATGTTTGTTTTTTTCAAGAAATGTCCACATTGTTTTTATAGTGACTGCACCATTTTACATTTGCACCAGGAGTTAAAAAGCATTCTAATTTCCCCCTCTTCTTTATACCACTTGCTCTTTTAGGGATTATGTTGTTTTTTGTGTAATAGCCATTGTCATGTGTGTGAAATGGTATCTCAATATGATAGAACATTGATTTTTATATTTATTTTATAAACAGGTTTATTTTATATCCTGCCACTATGCTAAATCTTGGTATTTGTTGAATCTCTTGGCATTCTAGGTGTATTATATCATCTGCAAATAGAAATTATGTTTTTATTTTTTTCCTTTGGGAATTACATTTGATCATGCTATGTACAATATGCTAGGCACTGTTCTAAGAAGTATTAAGATAGTAACTCGTGACATCAAAATACAGTGTGAGCAGGAGTGAAGACAGACATTTCCAGAATTATGGCTGAGAATGTGACAAAAGACATCTAATAGAGAAGGAAGTTGGCTAAAAAAGGGCCTGAAACTTAACCCCACAATTAAAGAGTCAACTTTTGTAAGTTACATAGGCTCTTTGTGTCTCACAGCTCATTTGTGAAACAGAAATAATAACAGATTATTTATTTTATTGTTGAGTATGTTAAGAGACAGTAATATCCTGACTTGAAAATTAAAATATTTATCACTATAGTTAACTGAGATAACAGTAATAAGAATATGTCAATTATTGGAATAGATTAAATAATAGTTCATTTAGTAGGAGCATCAGCATTTTAATCCTGCAAAAAATGTACGTCTTTCTGTTTACTCTGTACAAGCTACTTAGTCACTCTTTACTAATTACTAAAAACCTCCTAATTCTTAGTAAGGCCTTTCTAGGGCCACCTAATCTTAGTCGTTACCCACATTGTTTATCAGGATTCCCTTCTTTAGCTCCTTCTTTTTTTCCTTATCTTGCCTGGTGCAAACCACAGTTTTGCTCTGGTTTTCTGTCATATATGTTTGGTTAAAGACATCTGCCTTTATGTAAATTCTAACCAATTATAGCTGTGACATTTTCCTTGAAACATGTAAATTCTGTGAGTTCTTTCTTATTTGAAATCTATATCTTTACCATATTATGGTCACTCATTTGAAGTAATAAACATTTTTAAAAAATACTAGATAAGAAATTTTGAAACACAGCCAACAAAGAGTTATTTATAACAAATATTAAACTACAGTTGTTTGTTGAGCATGAAACACTTATGATTACATTTCAATAGGTTCAGTGCTCTCAAAGTATGTTTTTACAGTGTATTTTTAATTAACCTTAAGCAGTATACTGTTTTAAAAAGTAAAACAAAAAAACTATTCACAATGGCAAAGACATGGAATTAACCCAAATGCCTTTCAAGAGTGGACTGGATAAAGAAAATGTGGTACATATGTACCATGGAATACCATGCAGCTGTAAGAAGGAAAAAGATCATGTCCTTGACAAGGACATGGATGGAGCTAAAAGCTGCTATTCTCAGCAAACTAACACAGGAACAGAAAACCAAACACTGCACGCTCTCATACTAGTAAGTGGAAGCTGAATGGTGAGATTCATGGACACATTGGGAGAACAACACACCCTGGGTCCTGGCAGGGGGCAGGGTGAGTATCAGGAAGAACAGCTAATGGGTGCTGAGCTTAAGACCTGGATGATAGGTTGATCTGTGCAGCAAACTACCATGGCATACCTTTACCTATGTAACAAACCCGCCCATCTGCATATGTGACCCAGAACTTAAAAGTTCATTTTTTTAAAAAAAAGTAAATAAATACCTAAAAGTGGGTGTATTTGTAGTACAAATATTCATAATAAACATATACACACAAACTATTTGAAAACAACATAATCTGATATCTTAATGCAGTTATATTCTGCTTTATTCCTTATATATTATAAAATATGGATTCATGGCATAATTGTCAAAGGCTTCCATGTATTCCTACCACATATCCATTATGGCTGATTTGTTAATTTTTTTTTTTTTTTTTTTTTTGAGACAGAGTCTCGCTCTGTCCCCTAGGCTGCAGTGCGGTGGTGCCATCTCGGCTCACTGCAAGTTCCGCCTCCTGGGTTCACACTATCCTCCTGCCTCAGCCTCCCGAGTAGCTGGGACTACTGGCACCGGTCACCACTCCCAGCTAATTTTTTGTATTTTTAGTAGAGTTGGGGTTTCACTGCGTTAGCCTGGATGGTTTTTTTTTTTTTAATTTGTTAATTTTCCAACAAAGCTGGGATAAAAACATCTTCATGCTCATGCTATAATAATTTCTGACAGTATGCCCTGGGTTACTCAAAAGAAAATGGAGTTGTTTTGCTCATGTTTTTGACACTTGGGTCAGTCATCTACAACAAATAAGAGGAGCCAAGGACATGTGCTGCCTGTGAGTCACTCAGCATGTGTCAGGCAGGCCCTGGGCTGAAGGGAGGCTCCAGGTGTCTCAGAAAAGGGAGGTTCTGTTCTACTGCACACAGACTGTCACACTGTGAATTGTTTCTGAGATTGCATGTCTCTCCCAAGATCAACAGGAACTGAGGACACATAGGAAATGAGTGATGAGGGCAGACTCTGTCTCCCATTTAGCTACTAGTATGCGATTCTGCCCCCCGGACACATGCACACTACATAATAATGTGCTCACACCCCTCTTAGGACCAATCTCCATGCTCACGAATTGCAACTACATTTTCTTTGCTCCTAGAGTTTTCAGCCAAACACAAGTGCCTAGAGGACTTTAAACTTTTCCCTGTCCCCAGACCCTAAATTTGTGGCAACACCCTAGTCCATCCACTCAACTGGGCTTCTGAGTCACCTGAACGTAGTCTCTTCTACTTGCACCGATGCAGAAATAAACCAGAGCATAACCCTTTCTAAGCCACTATCTGTAGCACAAATTAGTCTTTCTACTAACTCTGGACTGTCCCCTGCCCATAGGTCCTATAAAACTAAATAATTCAAAATTTAAGCTGTTTGATACTCTAAATTATTCCAGGCCTTAAAGGAATGTAAATACAAGATCTGGGTAATATGACAGGCAGCTGTAACAAGGCAGCTGTCACCTTTGTTTTTCTGTCTATGGATTATACCTACTTCCACATCTGTATTCTTTTGTCAGGTGTTGTAAATGGCTGAAGTGCCCCATGGAAGACCTTTTTTCTTTTCACTATTGACTTTCATTATAGATTAACCTATTACCTATGGCTATTGTATTACCTTTGTTTTTTTTTTGAGTTGGAGTCTCACTCTGTCACCCAGGCTGGAGTTTAGTGGTATGATCTTGGCTCACTGCAACCTCTGCCTCCTGGGTTCAAGCGATTCTCCTGCCTCAGCCTCCTGAGTAGCTAGGATTACAGGTGCGTGCCGCCACGCCTGGCTAATTTTTGTATATTTAGTAGAGACGGGATTTCACCATGTTGGTCAGGCTGGTCTTTAATTTCTGACCTCATGATCTGCCTACCTCAGCCTCCCAAAGTGCTGGGATTACAGGCGTGAGCCACCGCACCCAGCCGGCTCTTGCATTGTCTTAAGGTGAAATGTGAAATACACTCTTAGGTTGAAAAGGAAAGAAAAACCAGTTGTAAAAGAAAAGTAGGAAAAAGACACTGTAACTGATGAATTTTTTGTAAATCTTAAACCAGCCTTGTATAGAAAACATTGTAATCTTGTTAAATTTCTTTGTTTTTTTGCCTGTAGAAATAAGAACTCAAGTTTCAGCTATGAAGCACTCATCTCATTTCACTAGAGCCTTTGTCTCCTGGGTGACTGTTTCTAGCTTTTCACTTGAATAAACTCTAGAACTGGATGTTGAGGGTTTATTGATTTTTCAAATTATTTCAGATTAACAGTTCTTCATAGCATCTTTCTTCTGCCTTGACTTCCTTACCAAACCCTCTTTCATGTGAAAAATTGTTCCCAATGCCACTCCTCAGGTGCCTGATTCAAATACCTACTGGAAATCAGATGTCCATGAGTTGAAGGTCATGGCCTTAGACTTGGCTGTTGTAATGGCAAATAAAAATTAGAAATACCAGACTTAATTATCCAACTTGAAGATAAAAGAAGACATTTGTTCTCCTTTTTAAAAATATTTTAAACAATTTTTATACATAAATTTATTTTGTGTCTCGATTAAATACATGCAAATCATTTACATAGGTAAATAGGACTTTGTCAGTCTTTTTAACTTAGAAATGTGTTTCTCTAGGACCTGGGAACCATTGCTTTGAAATATAAATGGTTTATGTTCCTGTTGGACAGTAGGTAACTTCATAAAATATTATGAAGCCAAGGAAAGCTTATTTTGCTTTTGAATATAGCCAATTTAAATTTTCATTGAATATACACAATGTACAGATAGCCTTCTCAATTACCAGTTTAATTTAGGATAAACTATATATGACAGATTATGCTGTTAAGTCTTCTACTTAAAGACTAAATATGGTGATTTTTATTTCTGCCTTTGTAATCTCAGCAGATTGCCTATGATACATATCACATTCTAGTTTAATTATGTAATGAAACAATTTTCTTCTACCATTTTAGTGTGTCTCTGAGGTTGGAGATAATTTTGTTTTCAATTATGCTTTAAAAACACTGTACAGAATTACCCAACAGAATATAAACATAGGATGTACGCACAAGGCTTTAGTTCAGAGAGGCTTTTCTCTCTTTGGCTTGCCCGAAAGTCTGCAGGCAGAATATTTCTCTGCCTATTTGTGATATACAGTCCCTTCCAGAGCAGTTCAGCCAGATTTCTAGAAAAATAGTTTCACAGCAGAGCAATCAACCATTCCAGCTCCATCTTTCAATGCACTTGGCATTTTCAGATCTGAAAGTAATTCCAACACCATGGGACCCTGAGTCTCAAACCTTTCGCCAATAGGCTAACGTTTTGCAAATTTTGTTTATCTTTTCAAAAAACTAACTTTTTATTATGTTTATCTTTTCATATTTTGTTTTATATTCATTTATTTCTGTTACAATTTTTCTGCTAATTTTGGGTTTGGTTTGCTCTTTTCTAGTTCTATACAATACATCAATAGTTTATTTGGAGATTTTTTAAAAAACTTTTTTTGATGTAGGCACTTATAGCTATAAACCTAAGTACTTCTTTCACTCTATTCATAGTGTTATTATGTTTTTATTTTCATTTTTTTCAAGAACATTTTAATTTTTTCGTAATTTCTGTATTAGCCCACCAGTCACTCAGGAGCATGTTTTAATTTCTGTATGTTTGTATAGTTTCCAAAGTTTTTTCTGTGATTTCTAGTTTTATTCTATTATCGTCAGAGAAAATACCTGATATAATTTTATTTGGGGGGAGATTATTTTAAGAGTTATTTTGTGACCTAACATATGGTCTATCCTTGAGAATAACCCAGGGTCTGAGGTGTAGAATTTGTATTCTGTAGCTTCTTGATGAAATGCTTTGTAAATATCTATGAAGTCTGTTTGGTTCACAGTGCAGATTAAGTCCAATGTTTATTTGTTGGTTTTATTATCTGGTTGATCTGTCCACTGCTGAAAGTGGGTTGTTGAAATCTCTAGCTATTATTGTATTGGGATTGATCTCTCTTTAGCTCTAATATTTATTTCATATATCTGAGTTCTTCTGTGTTAGGTGCGTATAAATTTGCAATTGTTATATTCTCTTGCTGAATTGACCACTTTATTATAATATAATAACTTTTATTGTCTCTTTTTATGGTTTTTTTCTTGAAATCTGTTTTGTTTAATATAGGTATAGCTATTCCTGCTCTTTTTTGGTTTTCATTTGCATGGAATATCTTTTTCTATCCCTTCATTTTCAGTCTTTCTTCGTCTTTATAGGTGAAGTGTGTGTCTTGTAGGAAACAGATTGTTGGGTCTTGTTTTTATTTTTACCCACTTGGCCAATCTATGTCTTTTGATTGGGTAGTTAAATTAATTTACATTCAGTGTTAATGAGTAAAGACTTACGTCTGCCATTCTGTTATCAGATTTCTTGTTGTGGTATTTTCTCTTTTTCTCTCCTTTTCTCCCATTTGTCCTTTCTTTTGGTAAAGATGATTTTATCTAGTGGTATGTTTTATTTATTGATTTTCTGTATGTGTGTCTATTGTAAGTTTTTTGATTTGAGGTTACCACGAGGCTTGCAAATAACATCTTATAACCCATTATTTTAAACTGATGGCAACTTAACACTTGTTGTAAAAATGAACAAACAAGCAAAGAGAAAAACTAATAAAAAATACAGTTTAACTTTTTCTCCCAACTTTTTAACATTTTGTTGTTTCTGTTTATAGCTTATTATACTGTCTATATTTTAAACTTGTGGTAGTTAGTATTTTGAATATAACAGCCTCAAAAGTAGAAATATAAGAGTGATGGCCTTAAAAAGGAGGTAAAGAAAGAGTTATTTTTAATAATTTTAAGTATAGACTAATCTTTTAGTCTTCTCAAAATATGAATAGTTTACACACCACATTTACAGTGCTAGAAAATTTTGTGTTTGTCTGTGTCCTTCATATTACCAGTGAGTTTTCTACCAGATGTTTTTTTGTTGCTCATTAATGTCCTATTCTTTTAGACTGAAGAACTGCCTTTAGCATTTTTTGTAGGACAGGTCTGGGGCTGTTAATAAAATCTCTCAGCTTGTTTATCAGTTTTCTTTTTTTAAAAATAGTTGAAATATATTTTTGATGGATGTATTATTCTAGGATAAAAGATTTTTCCTTCAGTATGTTAAGTATGTCATGTCACCATCTCCTGGCCTGTAGGATTTCCACTGAAGAGTCCACGGTCAAACATGTTGGTACTTGTTTGAATGTTGTTTCTTTTCTCTTGCTGCTTTCAGAATCCTTTATCTTTGACCTTTGAGAGTTTTATTATTAAAGACCTTCAGGTAGTCATATGTAAGTGAATTGTGCTTAGTATTCTATAAGCTTCTTATACTTGAATATTAATTTTTTAGGTATGGGAAGTTCTCGTTATACCTTTGAATAGACTTTCCACCCAGAACTTTTTCTCTACCTCTTGCAGGCCATAACTCTTAGCCCTCTCGAGGCTATTCTTTTCAAATAACCTGTGTTCAAACTCACTAATTCTTTCTTCTGCTTGATCAGTTCTGCTGTTGAGAGACTCTGATGCATTCTTCAATGTCATTTGAATTTTCAGCACCAGAATTTTTGCTTGATACTTCAAAATGATTTTAATCAATTTAAGTTTATTGGATCAGATTCTGAATTTTTTTTGTTGTTATTTTGAATTTTGCTGAGCTTTTTCAAAACAGCTGTTTTGAATTTCCTATCTGAAAGGTTACATATGTCTGTCTCTCAGGATTTACACACTAGTGCCTTATTTAGTTTTAATGAGGTTGTGTTTTCCTGAATAGTCTTAATTTTTGTGGATGTTCATTGATGTCTGGGCATTAATGAGTTAGGTATTTATTTTAATCTTTGCAGTCTGGGCTTTTTAATACTTTCTTAGAAAGGCTTTCCAATTATTCAAAGGGAATTGAGTGTAATAGTCTAAGTCTTTGATCATTGCAGTCATATCTGCATTAGGGGACACCCCAACCTGAATAACATGGTGATGCTTGGAGACTTGTAGAGGCACCACCTTGGTGGTCTTAGGTAAGAACCAAGAGAGTCTCTGGGTTACCAGGCTGACTCTTTTTCTGTTTTTTTACTTTCTGTCAAATAAATGGAATTTCTGTCTCCGTGCTGAGCTGCCTGGAGCTGGGGTGGGTGTAACACAAGCACCCCTGTGGCCACCATTACTAAGACTACACTAAGTCAGACCCAGAGCCAGCAAAGGACTGGCTCTCACATAAGGCCCAGAGTGACCACTACCTAGCTACCGCTGATATTCACTCCATATCCAAGTTCTCTTCAGTCAGTAGGTGGTGAATCCAGCCAGTCTCATGTCCTTCCCTTCAGAGCGGTGAGCTCTGTTACCCACCCTGGGCTGGGGAGAGCAAAATGCCATTTGGTAGGAAGAACATGGAGTCAGAAACCTTAGGAATCTACTTGGTGCCTTATTCTGCTGCGGCTTAGCTGGCATTGAGGCCATGAGACAACATCCTTCCTACTCTTTTCTCTCCTTTCTCAAGCATAAGAAGCCACTCCCCATGGTCACTACCACCCAGAGCCCATAGCAAGTACTGCTAGGCTACTGTTGATATCCAGTGAGGACCCAGGGGCTCTTCAGTCAGCTTGTGGTGAACTCTGCCCGGCCTGCTTCTTTTGCTTCAGGGCAGTGGGTTCTTCTCTGGCCCAGGGTAGTTCCAGAAATGTCATCCAGGAGCCAAGGCCTGAAATCAGAGACCTCAAGAGCTATCTTGTTACTGCTACCTCACTATGGCCGAGCTGGTAATCAAGCTTCAAGACAAAGTCTCTTTTCTCTTCCCTCTCTTTTCCTCAAGCAGGAGTCTCTTCTCAAGCAGGAGGCTGCCACAGCTTGGATTGCACTGCACTGGGTCTCACCACCCAGGGGCTGCAGCAAATACTACTTGGTTACTGCTGATGTTTATTCGTGGCCCAAGGTGATGAATCTGCCAGAACTGGTATCTTCCCTTCAAGGCAGTGTGTTCTCTTCTGGCCCAGGCTATGTCTAGAACTGTCACCCAGGAACTAAGTCCTAGAATGGGGGCCCTCAGGGCTTTTTCTGGTGCTGTATTCTACTGTGGCTGAGATGATGTCCAAGTTGCAGGACAAAGTCTTCTTTACTATTCTTTCGCCTCTCCTCAAGTAGAAAGAAAGATTTTCTCCTGGAGCTGTGAACTGCACTGCCTGTGCCTGGGGTAAGGATGATGCAGGCACTTTCTTGGCCATCCCAATTGGCATCTCACAAAACACCAGGATTTGCCCAGAAATTGCAGTCCCAGTGGCTTACACTGCCTTTCAAGTTTATTTAAAACCCCAGAGTGCTTTAGCCCATGGTGATGGGGCTACCTGAAACCCAGGTTTTGATTACTGAAATGGACATTCCTCTCTGACTATGGCTAGTCTGAGTGCTTCATCCGTAGGCTCTGGTTGAATTCTGCCCTATGTTGCTTTCTGCTGTGACATGCAGCACTGAGTTTTACTGCAGTCTCACAATCACTGTGCTCTCTCTTCTGTAAGCCCATGGATTTTTCTCTCTTTGCCAAGCTGCACTGCCCGGGAATGGAGGGGGGCTGCTGTTGGCAATGAATGGCTTTCTTGTCTACCCTCTTGAGTGCCTCTTTCATGTGATGCTAAAGCTAAAACTAGTTCCTGTGACCACTCCCCAGAGTTTTGCTTCTTCTGAAGATGCTTCTTATTTCAGTAGTCATTCTATTTGGTGTTTTATTCCAGGGATGGTTGCTGGAGGGTGTTTTTTAGTCATCTTGCTCCACTTCCCCTGCGGCCATGTTGTTTGACTTAAGTGCTGCATGTGAGGCTAAGGCGAGCCCAGGGTCAACCACGAGTGCTTTCAGAGACATTCACAAGAGGTGAGTTTAGTTTTAGTCCCAAATAAAGATCATAGAGACTGCTCTGCTTGGGTTTGGTAGGGGCAGGTCAATGCGACCCGTATTCCCATTGCTGCAGTAGAAATTGCTGGCATCTGTGGCAGAGAAGGGCAGTGAGTATTGGAAAGGGGGAACTCACATTTTGTTTTTATACAGGAGTTTACTGGTTCTGAACCTCTCCTGCGATAAAGGACAAACAAAGGCAGACTTCATCTGCAATTCTAGGTCCTTCTGCCTGTGGGTGTAGTGGTTTCAAGGGAAGGAGTTTCACTGATGCTTCAAAGGTGTATTCTCAAGAAACGGGTTTAATTTGTGCAGATAATCACACCTGGAAGGGATCACAGAGAAGGAGGAGAAAAAGAAATGGCTTATTCTGAGGTGACTGTGTGTCAAGTCAGAGACTGTGTCCACTTTTTCTTCTGAAATATCGTGTGTGTAGAACTTGCAAATGTTTACTTCTCTACTTGTGATATTCTTGCCTAATCAGTTTAACTCCTTTTTCACTTTTTATTCTCATACTAGTCAAGGGGCTCTGAGAAATACTATTTTCTTATATACTAGAGCCTTCTCTTTATTCCATATATCCCAGGTCTTAATAAGCCATGAAAAAATTGTCACCATGAATTTAGCCTGCAACATTACAAATGTTCCTTTTGTGGCTGTAGAACCTGGAAAGGTGTGGATGCCCAAGATTCTTGTTTGAGATGGGATCAGGTCCTTGGTTATCAGTGAAGGAGACTATATACTGTTTAGCTTCCATTAAATCTATGCAAAATGGCTTATAAAAACGCACATTTAATGAGAATGTTCTTTACTGCCCAGGATAACTCAGAAAGTTCTGAATAAAAAATAATTAAAAGAGACTTCTTCTCTAGGTTGCTAAAGCAAGGAAATAAGAGAGGACACAAACAAATAGAAAAAAATTCCATGCTCATGGATTGGAAAAATCAATATCGTGAAAATGACCCTACTGTCCAAAGTAATTTGTAGATTAAATGCTATTCCCATCAAGCTACCTATGACTTTCTTTGCAGAATTAGAAAAAAATACTTTAAATTTCATATAGAACCAAAAAAGCCCATATAGCCAACACAATCCTAAGCAAAAAGTACAAAGCTGGAGGCATCACACTACCTGGCTTCAAACTATACTACAAGGCTACAGTACCCAAAATAGCATGGTACTTGTACCAAAACAGATAATATAGACCAATGGAACAGAACAGAGGCCTCAGAGATAATACCACACATCTACAACCATCTGATCTTCGACAAACCTGATGAAAACAAGCAATGGGAAAAGGATTCCCTGTGTAATAAATGGTGCTGGGAAAACTGTTTAGCCATAATGCAGAAAACAAACTGGACCTTTTCCTTACACCTTATAGAAAAATTAAGTCAAGATGGATTAAAGACTTAAATGTAAATCCATAAAAACCTTAGAAGAAAACCTAGGCTTCAGGACATAGGCATAGGCAAAGACTTCATGACTGAAATACCAAAAGCAATAGCAACAAGAGCCAAAATTGACAAATGGAATCTAATTAAAGAGCTTCTGCACAGCAAAATAAACTGTCATCAGAGTGAACATGCAGCCTAAAGAATGAGAGAAAATTTTTGCAATCTATCCATCTGACAAAAGGCTAATATCCAGAAGCTACAAGGAACTTAAACAAATTTACAAGAAAAAAAAAAACCCCATCAAAAAGTAGGCAAAGGATATGAACAGACACTTCTCAAAAGAAGACATTTATGCAGCCAACAAACATGAAAAAAAGCTCATCATCGCTGGTCATTAGAGAAATGCAAATCAAAACTGCAGTGAGATAGTATCTCATGCCAGTTAGAATGGTGATCATTAAAAAGTCAGGAAACAGATGATGGCGAGGATGTGGAGATATAGGAACACTTTTTTGCTATTCTTGGGAATGCAAATTAGTTCAACCATTGTGGAGGACAGTATGGCAATTCCTTAAGGATCTAGAATCAGAAATACCATTTGACCCAGCAATCCTGTGATTGGATTATAAATCATTCTATAAAGACACAAACACATGTATGTTTATTGCAGCACTATTTATAATAGCAAAGACTTGGAACCAGCCCACATGCCTATCAATGATAGACTGGATAAAGAAAATGTGGCACATAAACACTATGGGATACTATGCAGCCATAGAAAAGAGTGTTCTTTGCTGGGATATGAATGAAGCTGGAAACCATCATTCTCAACAGACTAACACAGGAACAGAAAACCAAACACCGCATGTTCTCACTCATAAGTGGGAGTTGAACAATGAGAACACATGGACACAGGAAGGGGAATATCACACACCAAGGGCTGTCAGGGGATTGGGGACAAGGGGAGGGAGAGCATTAGGACAAATACCTAACACATGTGGAACTTAAAACGTAGATGACAGGTTGATGGGTGCAACAAACCACCTGGACACATGTATACCTATGTAACAAAACTACACATCTGCACGTGTATCCCAGAACTTAAAAAAAAAAGAAGTTTAACCAAAAAAGACAAAGACTTATTTATACACACCATTAGAGATTACAGAACATGGGAGATATTTGTAGCTTAAGTTTTTGCTTAAAACTGATGTTTCTTCATGACTAGACTCAGATTAAGTTGATCCTTTTTTGTGTTAATAATAGCACAGTAGTGTCATATCCTTCTTTGTTAATCAGCACCTGATACAAATTTCTTTTAATATAGTTGATCTTCATTTATTTACTTGGTAAATATGCTCTTTGACTTTTTTTTTCACTCTAGAGTTAATTATTTTACTATTTATTTTTAATAGGTACTTTGGGGAGTTTTAGCAAGTGATGTGCAAGAACAAGATTAAACCACATTTAGTCTGATAGCTCTTCTTACCTTCTCTTTGCATATAGCTTCCTATGGAAAATGAAGCCTCTCATCTTTCTTTATTGGCCAAATAAACTAAAAACCTAGGCTGTGCCACTTAGTGAATTTTTGACAAAATATTTTCCTTGGGCCAGAAGCAGTGATACCACTGGCAAACTATTTATCAATTCAGAAACTCAAGCTTTACCCTAGATCTTCAGAGTCAAAATCTACATTTTAACAAGATCTCCTGTTCATTGATTTGAGAATAAGATTTGAGAAGTATGCTTTTAACTCACCATGAAGTTTCCATATGGGAAGTATAGACAACTCATCTTGTATTATGTAAATATGGCATTAAGAAATGTACATGCCTGTGTTAATGTCCTTTATTTTATACAGTATCATCAAGAAAAGTGTTATATATCCACTGGTTTCATGATCTTATGCCATCTTTTCTCAGAGTTAAAAATACATTAGAGAATATTTCCGTGCTAGAAAGTATCCTATTAGATAACTTCGGTAACTCATGTAAGTCAGAACCAGCTCTCTTTACTCTCATTTTACCTGATGTCAAATCAAGAATTCTTTCTATGGTCACTTGGTAAATATGTTTTGTTTTTCAGGGAGTGTTAACATTCAGGGATGTGGCCATAGAATTCTCCCCAGAAGAGTGGGAATGCCTGGACTCTGCTCAGCAGCATTTGTATAGGGATGTGATGTTAGAGAACTACAGAAACCTGGTCTCCTTGGGTGAGAATAACTCCAATATACAACTCACATTCTACATTAAATATTTTATTGTTCTTTTTGTTTTTGTTTTTTTGGGTTTTTTTGGAAGTTCTGCTTTGCATAAGTGAGTTCCAGAATCCTGCTTCAAAAAGAAAAAAATTGGGTATCTGTTCAGGTAGAAAATACAAGCTTTAAGTTGTTTCATCTTAACATTAATCTTTCCCTTTTTTGAGCTCATCTGTATACTTCAGTCTAAATTAGTGGTAATATCAGAAATTTAATAGCATAAAATATTGTTACCCACACTTAAAAATGCAATTTTCACAACTGACTTTTGATTCAGTATTACTGGGTAATAGAGCTGAGAACTCACACATTTAAAATGCTTTCTAAATATTCTAAAGTTTATATTATGAAACAGTAAATTGGAATTAATTTTCTAGAGTCTTCTATAATATTCTTTCTTCTCTACTGAGCACAGCACAGTACAAGATTGGTAATCGGATTATCCTAGCAAGAGTCATGTTATTTTTTTCTATTAAAACAGGTCTTGCTATCTTTAAGCCAGACTTGATGACCTGTCTGGGGCAAAGAAAGCCCTGGAGTGTGAAGAGACAGAAGACAGTAGCCAAACACCCAGGTAGGTGGGAGTGAATGAAGCAAATGACACAAATGACAGAACCCAATGTCAAGGAGGAAGCCAGACCTTTAAACATGCTTCCAGAAACTCTGCTCCAGTGGAAATAGTTTCTGAGAAGCCTTCATTTCTTTCTCTTGCTTTAACATAGGGGAATTTTTTGTCCCGTTCTTGTGAATTTTGCAAGCACTGTACTTTCCCTTCAGTAATGTGCTTTGTTTTGTTGCTGTTTTTTTTTTTTTTTTCTTTGAGTTTACAGTGTTAATGAAAGTCTTTTTCATGGCTTAAAAGAAAATGTGTCATTTGACTGCTTTTCCATTGCTTGGGAGAAACAGCAATATCTATATTTTTGAGAAACTCTATATTAAACCATTTTTTAAGTTCTCTTTTTGGATAATGTCTAAATATATAAGTTTTGGGATAATTGCAGTTTGGATCAGAAATCCCAGGAACACCACAAAAAGATGTTTGCTTGCTGGTTTATAATTTTCTATTCTCTGGAGGCTTCAAATGTGATTTTATGGAAATTTATACTCAGTAATTATATCAAAACAATAAGCATCTCCCTAAATGAAACAACTCTAAAATTGTGTTACTTCAAATATTATTCTTTTCATATAAGCAAATATTGGTAAATATGGCCAAAGTCCTCAACTATAATATAGTTCAGTGTATCTACTTCATACATTTATTAAATATACTGTGTCACTGGGGAGCTTGAAACATTGCTGAGTACGTATTAAACTCTCAATTTTAACTTTATTTTAAATAACATCATTTTGTGATTTTATTTAGTATAAAGCTTACTGTAACTCATTCATATGTGTATATATTTATAAACACATTTATGTATGTGTATGACACACATGTATATAATCTCAGTAACAAATTTTTTTTCACAAATAATTGAATATCTATATATTGTATACAGTGTATTGATTTTATATCTATATACATAAAGAAATGATTAATACAATCAAATTAGTGTACAAACACATTTATGACCTTACATACTTACCTTTTTGTAGTGAGAACAATTAAGATCTCTCAGCAAATTTTCAGCATACCTAACAGTATTACTTTCTATAGTCATAAAGCTGTACATTAGGCTACCATAACTTATTTGTCTTTAACTGAACATTTGTACCATTTGAACAACATGTCCCACTTTCCCCACCTCCAGGGCCTAGCACTCACCTCTGTACTCTCTTCTTCTAGGAGTCCAACCTTATATTCTCCATAGAAGTGAGATACTTTGTGTTTCTTTCATGTTTCACTTAGCATAATGTTATCTAGGTCCATCCATGTTGTGGAAATGGCAGGGTTTTATTACTTTTTATGGCTGAATAATATTCTGTTTTGTATATATACCATGTTTTCTTTGTGCAGTCAGTTTCCACAAACACTTTAGATTGCTTTCCTATCTTGACAATTGCAAAAAATGCTTCGATGAACACGGAGGTGCTGGTATTTCCTTGAGATAGTAAATTTACTGTATATGCAGACATGAGATAGCTAAATTGTACAGTAGTACTATTTAAAAAATTTTAAAGAACCTTCATACTGGTTTTCATAATGTCTCTGAAAAATTACACATCACCATGAAGGTAAAGCATTTCTTTTCTTTAATATATTCTTGTCAACACTTGTTATAAATCTTCTTTTTGATATTAGCAATCCTGACAGATATAAAGTAGTATCTCACCATGAATTTAATTTGCATCTGCCAAATTGGTGACATTGAGCACCTTTCTATATACCTGTTGCCCAATTAAATGTTTTCATTAATAAACATTTAGTCTTTGGCTTATCTTTTACATCTTATTATTATTATTATTATAGTTGTTACCTTTTATTTTCATGAGTTTCTTATATATTTTTGATTCTAACCACTTATCAGATATGGTTTTCTTATTCTATTTTTTTCTTGGTTGTGCAGAAGTGTTTCAGTTTGATGCAGCTTAATTTGTCTGTATTTGCTTTTATTGCTGTGCTTTTGCTGTCGTATCCCAAAACTTATTTTGAAGACCAATATTAAGGTTTTTTAATATGTTTTCTTTTAAGATTATTAAGAATTTTGTCATACATTAGAGTCCTTATTTTATATTTAGTTAATTTTTAAATACAGTGTAAGAAAAATGGTCTAATTTTATTCTTTTACTTGTGGGTATTCCCTTTTCCCAGCCCTAAGCATGGAAGAGACTGTACTTTCTGCATAGTGTGTTCTCAGTGCCTCAGTGTCAAAGATTGGTTGATCTTACAAGGATGGATTTGTTTCTGGGCTCTCCATTTTGCTCCACTGATATCAATGTGCATTTTTATGCACAGATCATGCTGTTTTTATTACAATAGTCTTCAAATGTAGTTTAAAATCAGAAAGTATAATGTCCCTAGCTTTGTTTTTAATTCTCAGAACTGCTTTGACTATTCAAAGTTTCTTGTAATTCCATATAAATTTTAAGATTGCATTTTCTATTACTTTGAAAATTTTTACTAAAATTTTAATAAAGGATTTATTGAATCTAAATTTTCCAATTTTATACACGGATTTCAGCAGATAAAAATCTTATCTTGGGTCAATTAGCTGATAGAATCTTTTTGGGTATGCAGTGCAGAGGGGTTATACGTGGGTCACATGGCTACTTCTTGTTCTGTTGTGGAGTTTGCCTTTTGTGGGTTTGTTACTAGGAGCCTGGGTAGTTGTTAATCATATGTTATTTCTTGGCAGACTGAATTGTCTTTAGGAATTTGATCTGTAGGGCTAGCTCTAGGGCAGTGTTGTGCTTTAGGGTTGGTATATGGTGGGCCTGATGTGTGTTTCTTACTGAATATGTGGCAGGATTTCCCCAGGTACTCCTCTGTGTACTTAGGTTGGCAGAACTGGCCACAAACTGTGACTATCCATGCTGAAACTGAATCACTGAACTGTTTCAGAGAGCACAGTAAAGGCCAAGGTCTACAGACCTGCTGCTGTAACCACAAATAGGCATCTTTCTCTGGGACCCTGGATGTGCAGAACCATTCCTAGACTATGGGTGGAAGGAGCTGGAGATGGTTATGGAGTCACTGCAGAGCTTTAACTGGGGTCAAAATAGGTGACCCATTTCTTAGTCTGCAGCCAAGACCAAGGGTTTTCACGTTTGCCACCTGAATGAAGGCCTGCCTTTTCGAAATGACTCCAATCAATGTTTAGCCCTAGCAGGTTTTAAAACCCTCTCCCTGAAAAACAAAATTATTATGATGGTCTCTTCTTTGAGAAGTGGTCTCACCATATCACCCAAGCTGGTCTCAAACTCCTGGCCTAAAATGATGCTGCTTCTGCCTTAGCCTACAAAGTTGTTAGGATTACAGGTGTGAACCACCATGTCTGTCAACATAATGGACTCCATGTAGTATTTCTTATAAGACTCTTCTAAGGGTAATGAACACCCTTACCTTTTGTTCATATTAGAAAGTCTTTATTTTTTTCTTATTGTTAAAGTAAATTTCTCCCAGATTAAGTATCCTTGGTTGGTAGCATTTTTTTTTCATCACCTGGAAATTTGGGAAGTCCTTAGTCCCTTTTTTCTTCAAATAACCTCTCTACCTACGACTTTTCCCCTGCATTCTTCTTCAAAGAATCCTTTCATGAATATATTGGTCTCCTTGATGATATCTAATAAGTTACATATTCCATGTTGATGTTTTTCAATTTTTTTTTGTTTTTTTTTTCACGACTCAATATTTATAAATAACATGTCTTTAGTTTTCTGATTTTTGTTTTCTGGTCAATTATTCTGTTGTGACTCTACACAGTTTTTCAACAATTATTTCTCTGTTCCACAATTTCTTCTGGGTTCTTTTGTTTTTGTTCTTATTGAGTATACTTAGTATCATTATTTTGACATCTTTGTCAGATAATGCAAAGATCTTCTTTTCTTAAGGATTGAGTTTTGGAAATTTATTTCTTCAAATGGGGTATATTTTCTTTTTTTATGTCATGCGATCCTTTTATGAAATTTGGAAACTTGAAAACAGCCATCTAATCTAATATTTAAAGACTTGTTTAAAGACTGGCTACAGCAGCGAGCCAGGGTTGACAAACATGTTCTCATTTGTGTCTTTGGACTTTTGTGTGTAATTTCTAAGTTAAGGAGATTTTTTTTCTCGTTTTCTTTTCAGATCCTATAATTTTTTGCTTCCCTGGTTGACTGTGGCATTGCAGTTCCTCTACTATTGCAACAAGCATTCATCTTTCATCTAGTACATGCAAGCTATAATTCTCATTACTCCAGCATTTTCATATTAAGGGAGACAGACTCTTATTGATTAGACCATCTCCTATAATTTCAGAACTTTAAACAGACCCACTGTTCTAGATCTCTCCTGAGGGTAATACTGGGAGTTGATTGTGCTTTACTTAGCCCAGTTGCTGTTGAGGGAAAGAAAGGTTGTGCTGGAAAGTCTTTAAGCTAGACCTGGTTACCTTCTGCAGCATAGAAAATATTACTGGAATTTGAGAAGAGTGGAGAGAATAGCCATACACTCAGATAGGTATGAATGATTTAGCAGATAACATATGTGAAATGTCCAAAGGTGAAGGAGAAAACAAGAGTTTAAAATGTGGATTGGGAAGCTGTTCTCCAATGGAATTGATTCTTGAAAAGCCTCTTACTGTCACGGAAGAAAATCGTTTGATGTATGCTTATTAGGCTTTTGAATTCTCTGAAGTCTTCAGTTCATTTAATAATGTGCTGGTGCATTCACAGTGAGAGACAAACTCCTCTTTTTATGTTGTGAGGTTCTAAATGATCTAACTGCTCTTCTGTTTCTTTGAGGGATCTGGAAAATTTGTGCAAATTTTTGGAGACCACTATGTTAAGCTGTTTTTAAAAATCTGCTTGTGCCTTATGTTAGACATCTGTGAGAGAAGTAGGAAGACATTGAGATTTGGTCAAGAGATTTGAGAGAGGCTAGGGACAGATGTCATATGTTTTCTGCTTTATAATTTCCAGTCAATTCATTATACAGAAAATGAAAGTGAGAACTTTTATCAGAGCCTAAAGCATCTGATTAAGTATAAGAAAATCTAAACACCTATTTCACTTTGAAAGTATCTTTTTTAAAGCAGGAACTAAGTTTAGAAATTTAAATGCTATATGGCAATACCTCTACTGTGGAATAGTTGATTTTATCTACCCAGCTCACAGAATTCCTAAAAACACTAATACCATAGGTTACTTAGAACACTGTCCAGCATATAATTTCCAAATTGTTACCTATTAATAACTACTATTTTTTAAATTTTATCTTTACTATGAAGATTACTAGGGCTGTGTCCTATATATGTATTTTTTCTTTCTGGTTTGCTGTATACCAACTATGCCTGTAATTTCACAAGTTCTGAGCTAATGTGCCTAAATGTATGTTATATGAAAAGTGAATTAGATAATTAATAGGTACACCACATATATTAAAATCTTTTTTTATATGTTTATGTTTACAACATACAAAAAGTTATCAGTATTTTCATCAACTTTTCTCAAACTTTATCTACATAATTGTATAAACTTATTTCTAATTGTTCATTTTATTTTATATCATGTTGTACTATATTTATGTTGTTTATATTATTTAGTAATGTAATGCTTTGCTTTGCTTCCAAAGGTCACCTTATTGCCTTTACATTTTGTGCTAAAATAGCAGCTATATATTAATGACATAATAGATATGTCCAGTGTTAAGAGCCTATTTCTTCATATTTTCTCATCAAAGTTTTTTATGAATGATTGTAATGCATTTTCTTTAAAATGTTATTGCTTTCACTATGTACTAGTGATTCAAACTTTATTGTCTTCAATAGCAATGACATGAAATCAATCTAGTTGCCCATCAGTGGTGGATTGGATAAATATGTGGTACCTATATGCTGTGAAATACTACACAGTCAAAAAAAGTTATGTTCTTTGTTGTAACATTGATGCAGCCGAAAGCCATTATCTGAAGTAAATTAATGCAAAAATAGAAAGCCAAATACGGCATGTTCTTACTTATAAGTGAGAGCTAAATATTGGGTATACATGGATGTAAAGATGGAAGCAATAGATGCTGGGGACCACTAGAGGAGGAAGAGAGTAAAGAGACAAGACCTGAAAAGCTACCTATTGGGTACTGTGCTATCTAACTGAGTAGTAGCAGCAATATCCCAAAACTTAGCAGTGCATAATATACCAATATGAATCAGTCATCCATATATTGCCAATATAATTATTTCTGTGTTTATTTGCCTGTGTAAAACATTGCCCCCATTTTATGACTTGTGTATTTGCTTTTTGTTGCTGTTATTGTTATTAGTCAATGATTGTTTTGTTGTTAATTGTGAAAAATACAAGGGCCAGGCGTGGTGGCTCACACCTGTAATTGCTGCACTTTGGTAGGTCAAGGAGGGTGGATCACCCGAGGTCAGAAGTTCAAGACCAGCCTGGCCAACATGGTGAAACCCTATCTCTAGTAAAAATACAAAATTAGCCAGGTGTGGTGGTACGTGCCTGTAATCCCAGCTACTCCGGAGGCTGAGGCAGGAGAATCGCCTGGACCCGGGAGGCAGAGGTTGCAGTTAGCCGAGATTGTGCCACTGCGCTCCAGCCTAGGCATCAAAAGTGAAACTCCATCTTAAAAAAAAAAAATATATATATATATATATATATATATATAGAGAGAGAGAGAGAGAGAGAGAGAGAGAGAGAGAAAGAGAGAGAGAAAGCACATTTATAATCTTTAATGTTTTCAATTATGTAGTTCAGCTTTGTTAAGTATATTGACTTTGTTAGCAACATATCTTTAGAGCATTTTTGTTTTTATAAAAGAAATATGCTATACTCATGAATCCACTACTGATTTTTCCCATTGTCTGGACCTTTACAAACCTCATTCTATTTTCTATTTTTAAGAATGTAACTATTTTAGATATTCCATGTAAGTAGATTCATACAGTATTTGTGTGTGTGTGTGTGTGTGTCTGGCTTATTAAATTTAGCATGATGTCTTCAAAATTTGTCTTTATAATAGATATTAGAAGATTTCTTGCTTTTTTAAAAGCTAATTAATATTCCTTTTTTTATATTTTAAATTATATTTATCCATTTGGTAAGGAAAGTTTAAACTAATTTTACCTATTGGCTTTTGTGAATAATGCTTCAGTGTGGTGTGCAAATAACTCACTTGACTGTATATTCCAGAGTTTATGTCTGTGCTGCATTTTGTTTCATTACTTTGGTGTTCTACCTTTATACCAATTGGTGTTCTACCTTTATACCAATACCAAAGTGCTTTGATTACTATAGGTTCGTTTTGTGTGTGAAAATTATTAAGTGTAATGCTTCCAATATTTGTCTTCTATTTAAAGATTGTCAGGCTTTTCATAGTCCCTTGAGATCTTGTGAAATTTTGTGAGGTTTTTTTTTCCTATTTTTGGAAAAGTAAAATTTAGAATTGAAAAGGGGTGTGTTGAATGTGTGGGTCACTTTAAGCGGCATGGACATCTTCACAATATTATGTCTTCCAACCCTTGAAAAAGAGCATGCTCAGAAGTGTGTTGCTGGCTGGGTGTGGTGGCTCACGCCTGTAATCCCAGCACTTTGGGAGGCCAAGGTGGGCAGATCATGAAGTCAGGAGATTGAGACCATCCTGGCCAACCTGGTGAAACCCTGTCTTTACTAAAATACAAAAAAATTAGCTGGGCATGGGAGTGTACGTCTGTAGTCCCAGCTACTTGGGAGGCTGGGGCAGGGGAATCGCTTGAACCTGGGAAGTGGAGGTTGCAGTGAGCCGAGATCATGCCACTGCACCTCCAGCCTGGTGGCAGAGTGAGACTCCGTCTCAAAACAAAAAAAGAAAAGCAAAAGAGTATGTGTTTTAATTTTTATATATTTTTAAATGTTTCAGCATTTCTTCTGTTACTTCTAGTTTCATTCCACTTAGGCCATAAATAATTGTAAAATTTCAATTAAAAAATTGTTAAGACTTCTTTTGTGGTGTCACAGGTGGTCTATCTAGGAAAATGTTTCATGAGTAATTGAAAAGAATGTGTATTTTGCTGTCTGTACATTTGTTAGGTGTAATTATTTTGTAGTGCATTCAAGTTTTTTGTTCCTTTATTGATATTCTGTCTATATTATTTATTCCTGAAAGTGAGGTATTGATGTATCCTTCCATTATTATATTGCTGTCTAATTTTGCTTAAATTCCATTAATGTTTGCTCTATGTGTCTGTGAAAACTGTCAGATATATTTCTAGATTCTGAGTGAATGAACCCTCCTGCTATAATTGAATGTCCTACTTTCTCTCTTGTGACTTTTGACTTCAATTATATGAAATATGAGAGTTTTCGAGTTAATAAATTGTTACCTCTTCTCCTTTAATTTGGTTAACACTTGCATGGAATGTGTTTTTCATCCAGACATTTTCAGTCTATTTTTTTTGTTAGCTCTGAAGTGAGTCTCTTGAAGACATGACATAATTAGGTCTTGATATAGATCATAATATGGTTAGATTTTTTTTTTTTTTCATTTTGAAGGACACTTTTGCTGGATATAGCATTCTTGCTTAGAATTTTTTTGTTGTAATCTTAGGTTCTAATTTGTATAATAAAAAGCCACATGTCAAGATCTTTATTAAGTGGCTTTTGTCTGGGGGAATATGATACCAGTTTTTTCGGCTGGAGATTCTTGGAGTCTGTCAAGCTGGTACTAGGGATATTTTCTCTGGGAATGTGTTTTTAATTTAAAAAGATTTCCTTTTTTTTTTTTTTTTTTTTTTTTTTCAGTCAGAGTTTCACTCTTGTTGCCCAGGCTGGAGTGCAATGGCGTGATCTTGGCTAACTGCAACCCACACCTCCTGAGTTAAAGTGATTCTCCTGCCTCAGCCTTCTGAGTAGCTGGGATTACAGGTGCCTGCCACCACACTCAGCTAATTTTTGTATTTTTAGTAGAGATGGGTTTCACCATGTTGACCTGACTGGTCTTGAACTTCTGACCTCAGGTGGTCTGCCCGCCTCAGCCTCCCAAAGTGCTGGGATTACAGGCATGAGCCACTGCTCCTGGCCATTCCTCATGTTTCTTATTGAGATCCTGTAGTCACTTGCTATATCCATTGTCTGTCTGTGATACTGAAGTCTTTCCTCTCTTGTAACAGTCATTTACCTTTGGTCTCCGCTGTCCGAAACTGTCAAAGTATACCACCTTTCCTTTCAACACTGTCATGGAATACAGAAATTAGTCTTTGGTAAAGTCTCAAAAAGCCAGAAGCATGGACATAGGTATCACTATTTTATTTAGTTTTGGAGGGGGAAGACAGGAGTTGGGAGTGTATATTTAAGGTCATCATGGGATGAAGAATGGCTGTGGTGGGTAAATATGAAATACTTTTATTACACTTCTGTGTGGTTCTTTGCATTTTGCTCACTTGGGGTGCTTCTTAGACTTCTCACAAAGGCATTTTGGTCAGTATGTTTCTGTTAAGTTTATATGTCTATAAAGGAATTAACAGCCTGTGATATTTTATTGTGCCACCTTGTTAATGTGCTTTGTGTAGTTCTATATTTGTAAAGTGTATTCACCTGAGTGTAATGAGGGAGAAATTTTATTCTTTTTTTTTTCAACTGGCTCTTTTCATTTTACTACAGAGGTATTGCCAGAGCATGACATAAAAGATTCATTTCAAAAGGTGATTCTTAGAAAGCATGGAAGCTGTGACCTTAATACTTTACATTTAAAGAAAGACTACCAAAGTGTGGGTAGTTGCAAGGGGCAGAAAAGCAGTTACAATGGCATTGATTGATGTTTGTCAACTACCCATAGCAAAACCTGTCAATGTAATAAATGTTGCAAATCTTTTGAGTTGTGCTCAATCTTCACTGAACATAAGAAAATTTTTAGCAGAGAGAAATGTTACAAATGTGAAGAATGTGGCAAAGACTGTAGGTTGTCAGATTTTACCATACAGAAGAGAATCCATACTGCAGAGAGATGATATAAATCTGAAGAATGTGCTAAAGTTTTTAAAAAGTTCTCAAACCTTACTAAACATAATAGAGTTCATACTGAAGAGAAACCCTACAAATGTGAAGAATGTGGCAAAACCTTTACCTGCTACTTAACCCTTATTAAACACAAGAGAATTCATACTGGAGACAGACCCTACAAATGTGAAGAATGTCACAAAGCCTACAGGTGGTTCTCACACCTTGCTAAACATAAGATAATTCATACTGGAGAGAAACCCTACAAATGTAATGAATGTGGAAAAGCATTTACATCGATCTTCTCCCTTAGTCAACATAAGAGAATTCATATTGGAGAGAAACCCTACAAATGTAATGAATGTGGAAAGGCTTTTATGTGTATCTTGGCCCTTAGTCAACATAAGAGAATTCATACTGGAGAGAAACCCTACATCTGTAAAGAATGTGGCAAAGCCTTTACCCGCTCCTCAACCCTTACTAACCACAAGAGAATTCATATGGAAGAGAGACCTTACAAATGTGAAGAATATGGCAAAACCTTTAAGAGCTTCTCAGTCCTTACTAATCATAAGAGAATCCTACAAATGAGAAATCCTACAAATGAGAAGAATGTGGCAAAGCATCGAGCTCGTTCTCACACTTCATTAGACATAAGAGAATTCATACTAGAGAGAAGCTCCACAGTGTTAAAAATGTGGAGAAGGCTTTAACAAGTCATCATAGTGTGTTCAACATCAGAGGCTTAATGCTGAGCAAATGCAGTATAAATGTAATGACTGTTGAAGAACATTCGACATCTTGGAGGGTCTCTAAGAACTTGCTTTATAATCTGAGTGCTTTTGTGTTGGGCGCATATATACCCCTTTACTATTATGTAATGCCCTTCTTTGTCTTTTTTTTTTTTTTAATCTGTGTAGACTTAAAGTTTCTTTTTCCAGAAACTAGGATTGGAATCCCTGCTCTTTTTCTGTTTTCTATTTGCTTGGTAGATTTTTCTTTTTCCCTTTCTTTTGAGCTTATTTGAGAAGGGTGTCTTGATTACAGCATGCCGTTAGATCTTGATTCTTTATTCAGCTTGCTACTCTGTTTTTTAATTGGGGCGTTTAGCCCATTTTCATTTAGGGTTAGTATTCATATGTGTGGATTTGATTCTGTCAGTATGATCTTGGCTGGCTATTTTGCACATTTTTTTATGTGGTGGCTTTATCGTGTCAGCAGTTTGTGTACTTTAGTATGTTTTTGTAGTGACTAGTAATAGTCTTTCTTATTTAGTGCTTTCTTCAGAAGCTCTTGTAAGTCAGGTCTTGTGGTAACAGATTTCCTCAGCTGTTGGTTACCGGAATATGATCATATTTATTTTTTCATTCTGAAGGTTACTTTGGCTAGATATGAACTTCTGAGTTAGAATTCTTTTTTAAGAATGCTGAATATTGGCCCTTAATCTCTTCTGACTTGTAGGATTTTGGCTGAAAGGTTCATTGTTGTCTGATGGGCGTCTTTTTAGTGGTGACCTGGCCTTTCTCTCTAGCTGCCTTTAACATATTTTTTCTTTGATTTTCATCTTGGAGAATCTCATGAGTATGTATCTTGGGGATGACCACCTTGTGGGGTATCTCACCGGGGTTCTCCATATTTTCTGCCTTTGAATGTTGGCCTCTGTGTCTAGGTTAGGGAAGTTCTCATGGATGTTATCCTGAAATAGTATTTCAAGTTGTTTTCATACTCTCCATTGCTTTCAGGCACTCTCTTTAATCATAGATTTAGTTTCTTCACATAATCCCATATTTCTTAGAGGTTTTGTTCATTCTACTTTATGCTTTCTTCACTATTCTTGTCTGTCTTATTTCAGAAAGCCAGTCTTGAGGCTCTGAGATTCTTCCCTTTGCCTGGCGTATTCTTCTATTAATACTTGTGATTACATTTTAAAGGTTTTGTATTGTGTTTTTCAGCTCTATTACTTTGGCCATATTTTTCTCTAGACTGGTTGTTTTTTCCGTCAGTTCCTGCAATTTTGTCCTTCATTGCATTGGGTTGCAACTTACTTTTGTAGCTCAATGAAGTTTGCTTCTATCCATATTCTGAATTTTGCTTCTGTCCTCTTAGGCCATGCTGGAAATGTAATTTGGTCATTTGGATGAAAGAAGTCACTCTGGTTTTTTGTGTTTTCAACATTTTTGCACTGATTTTCTCTCATCCATGTGGGAATATCTTTGAAATTGCTGAACCTTGAATGGGGTTTTGGTTTTCTGGATCCTATTTGATGGTCTTGAGTATTTGATTGTGGTAAAAGGTGGATTCAGCCAACAAGCTTTGTTACTGGGAGTTGTTTTTTTGGTGGAGAGGAGGCAATGCTCAGCTCACAACTCAGAGTCTGTATGCTCTAACTCTGGGGGACTTGTATTGAGCCCCAGCTGTGTTCCGTGGCTCCTTGTGATTTGGAATCTGCCACTCTCTGGCACTAAGATGCCACAGCTGTAGCAGAGTGCTGGTGGATATGGGGTTTCTGCCTGTCTTTTTGGGTATTTACCTCAGTGACAGGAGCAAAGCAGCTGGGAGGAGAGTTGGGGTTACCTGCGAGAGAGACTGTGTGTGCTGTTGCACTAAGGGTGATGTTGGCTTGGGGCAGGATGCTGGCCAGTGAAGGTTTTGATGCCTTCTCTGTGTCCCCCAAGAAGCAGTGATTGTTCAGAGTGTGGAAGATACCCTGTTCTCCACACAGTGTTACCACAAAGGCCAGAGTGGGACTTTCTAGCTCTCTACTCACCAAAGCTTCATCTACAATGGCAATTGCTGGGAGTTGCAGGGGCATATTGCATTTCCATATGATGGTGGGACAAGCAAAGCCAAACTCACCTTTGCAGACATGTGCCAGCAAAGTCATATAGGGAGTTGCCATGGTCTTGGGAAGTTGCAGTATGGGGAAGAAACACGTGGGCTGGTGCAGTCATAGGGGCTGCTTTGCTGGAGCTCTTCATGGGTCAGGCATGGCCCACCAGTGCATGTGCTCTGGTCCGGGCTCCTAATGTACCTGAGACTGCTCTGTAAGCAGCTGTGGCCAGACTGGGTCCCTGGGAGAGGCCAGCAGACCAAGGAGTGCTCAGTTGGACCAGCTTCTTCAGATTTGCAAGACCATCCTGCAGAAATTAGGTCCAACAGTTCTAAGGATAAAGACTCTTATGGGAGAAAGTTGAGCGTGGAGATACGGCCATCAGTGGCCACACTTTATTACAGATGCTCTTGCGCTCAACCCTCTGGGCACCACATGAGTTGGTTTGCTGCCCCACCTCTTTGCTTGACTTCTGGGGGATGCATCTCAGAGATGTGTAGGCCAGCAACCACTCAGTGCAGTCCACCCAGGATGGAGGATCTGTGCTTTTGGCCAAGTCAGTTGTTCACTGTTTGGTGATGAGCAGTGTGTTGTTTGTGGGACCCATGGAGGATGGACTGGCCTCCTCTTCTTGGGTAAACTGCAGGTTGTTTGAGGTGTGAGTAAGGCACTTAGGGTTTTGGATTTTTCATGAGTCTGAGGGTATCAAGGACAGTTCTACTGCAGAGGCAGTGGCAAAAATATTTTCAGTTGCCCCTGGAGGCTCTGTCCCGGGAGTTACTAAGTTGCTACTGGCTCAATAGCTCTGGAAAAAATTGGCTAGTGGCCCAGGCCTGGAGAACCTGCCCAGTGAGAATATATGAGAAAAGGCACTCACATCACAGTCTGGCCACTTTTCTGAAGGGCTGCTGCAGTGTGCTGGTGTCCACTGCAGTTTCTAGTCACCTCAGATTTTCCAGTACCTGACTTTAACACCACTGAATTCTGCAAAACAGCAACAATGGCAGCATGCCCTTTTCTCTAAGAGCTCCATCCCAGGGAGGTATAGACCTGTTTCCAGCCCCAAAGCACCTGTAGGAGGTACTGGGAAACCCTTGTTGAAAAGTCTTAGCCAGTGAGGAGAACACAATTGGGGACCCACTTAAGAAAGCAGTGTAGGCTGGGTGCAGTGGCTCACGCCTGTAATCCTAGCACCTTGGGAGGCCGAGGCAGGTGCATTGCCTGAGCTCAGGAGTTCAAGACCAGCCTGGGCAACATGGTGAAATTCCATCTCTACTAAAATACAAAAAAAGAAAATTAGCCAGGTGTGGTGGCATGCACCTGTAGTCTCAGCTACTTGGGAGTCTGAGGCAGGAGAATTGCTTGAATCCAGGAGGCGGAGGTTCCAGTAAGCCAAGATCATGCCACTGCACTCCAGCCTAGCAACAGAGTGAGACTCTGTCTCAAAAAAAAAAAAAAAAGAAAGAAAAGAAAAAGCAGTCTAGCCATGTTTTTGTAGGATAGCTCTGCTGTGCAGAGGTGCCACTTTCACCCCCAGTTTATTTGGACTCTCCAAAGCTAGAAGACTGGAACAGCTAAGTCACACAGACAGCAAAAATGGCAGCTCACTCTTCCTTCTAGGAACTGTATCCCAAAGATGATTCAAAACTCCATTGACCAAAGAGCACCGGTGGTGGTAGCTGGAGACCCTGGTTGGGAAGTACTTTGCGGTGAGGAGGAACAAGATTGGGGAACTGCTTTAACAGATAATCTGGCCATGTCTTTTTAGAGCACCTGTACTGCGCTAGGAGATCCTTTCTGCCCCCAGTCAGCTTGGGCTCTTCAAAGCATAAAGGCTGGAATGGCTAAGTTGCCCAAGAAGCAAAGATGGTGGCCCGCTCCTCTTTCTGGTAGCTCCATCCCTGGGGGGTGCAGTGCTGCTACCAGTGGTTGGCTGGAATTCTAAGCCAGTAGGTCTTACCCTGTGAGGCACTGTGGAAGTGGGTCCTACATACCATCACTGCTCAGCCATCTGGGTTCCACCTTTTTCCTATGGGTATGTACAGGTGTGTAACCTCCTGCTTTGCTGGAGTTGGCAGCTACTTTTTCTGGGAAGCCTGGAAAGCCAGAGTATCTAAAACTCTTGAATCTATGTGCAGGTCTCAGTGGCTGCTCTGCTGAGACTCCATGTAGCTCTGTCTGTTAAACTGAAGGCTTTAGTAAAATGGGTTCATGAGGGTATCTCCTCACCTGAAGGTTGCACAGATCTGTGGGAGAATCATGGGTTCCTAGGGTCACACATGCACTCACTGCTCTACTGGGTGGGGAGGTTCCCTTGGCTCCATGTTGTTCCCGGGTGGCCATTGTCCTGCCTTGCTTTACTCCATTCTCTGTAAGTTGTTTCTTTCATTATTCCAATGCAAGTACCTGGATGTTTCAGTTGAAGGTGCTCTATCTATGCATACCTTGCATTCCTCTCTCTGAGAGCTATACAGTCTAGCTCCTTCTACTTTTTTATGTTAAAAGAATTTAATATATTTTCAAAAGCAAATATTAATATAATTTAACTCATATTTGATGCTGTGTCATCATTCTAAAATTTATGTGAAAGAGCATGGTCAATGGTTGCTGCACCAGAGTTAGGAGAAGTTCTTCCATATTAGATAGAGAGATTTATATACTTTGCCATGAAAGATTAAGGAAACAAATCTAAGATACATGAAGAAATTCTAAGTGGAAAGGCCACTTAGTGGTTGGTTTATAACAGTATTATAAGTGACAGGGTGATAGAAGTGTGGTGATTAGGATAATATTCTGCATAGTAAGAAACAATTTGTATTTTAGAAGAAAATCGCTTTACCATTTGCAAACTAAGGTAATGAAAATACAGTGAATTTCAAAATGCCTTTTTAATGACAATGTGTGAACTTGTTATAATAAACTAAAATTGTTATTATCGTGTTAAGGCTATTTTACATTGAATGTGTATGTTGCCACTAATGTTAACTTATCCCACCTTACCCAAGGTTGTAGGTTAACAGATGTTAACAATATACTATTGTGTGACTGTGGAATAACATCTCTAGTGATTCCTTTGCCAGTGGTCTTTAACTTAACATAATTTGGACAATATGATTCCCACAACTTAACATTTTTGTTTTTCTTGTAACTACAGGTTATTATGATGGTTGTAATGAAGATTATATGAGTATAATGGAGCTGTATGTTTCTGAATTCTGAACAACTAGTTACAAAATATTCTACTTTTTTTCTGTTGAACTGTGATGTATCTGGTCTGCTAAACAGATACAGACCTTTAGTTTTCATTTATATGGATTTAAATATACAGATGTATTACTGTAAAATAAACTTCAGATGTAACAGATTTATAGAGAAAGTAATCATTTGTTTATGGTTGTATACCTATTTTGAAAAGAAAAGAAAAATATTAGAATTAAATATAATTGTACAAGGGTTGATATCTTACCAGCAAACCAGAAATTTCAAAGATTTTGAAAGCAAATCTATTTTTTCTGCTTTGTATTCATTTATCTAAAATGTTATTGCTCCTGGCTTAGAATCATTTTGTGCAAATTCTCTTTTTCTTTTTTTGGTTTGTCTATTTGCCTGTTGCTCACCATAGACATAATATATAATCTTCTGTTCATCTAGTTTCATAAAACATTCTTTGTATAATCCCCTCAGAGATTATGAAAGCGGTAAAATTTAATGGTGTTCACTAAATAATTTTCACATGTTAGTAATTTCACACTGAGTGTATTGTGTGTTATTTATTTAGTACATTTTATATTTTGTTTAAATTAGAGAATGCTATTTAATCCAATTTTCATTTAGCTATTGATCATTTTACTTTATAAAATTGATTTATTAAATATATTGGGTCAATTCAGGTAAACAGTTGATCATTTAATTTTGGCATATACATGAAGTTAACCAACAAAACAATACTAGCTATGTAATAGAAACTACATAATTAGAAATCAATATTCTCTTTGAAATTAGTTTGTGGTCTCAGGTGAAAAATTGAAAATATTTATAGTAGTGACATTAATTCTGCATATGAAGAGAGCATAATTGTACCTATGGTGCACAATTGACTCTCCCAATTTAAACAAGATGAAGAGATGGACATTTTAGCAAAACTAAGTGAAAACCTTGGAAAGTTTTCAGATTATATTTCTACATTTAAACATCTATTGTGGGAGTTAGAGGGAAAGTCTATGCTGTCAAATCTGGAATTGCTGACACATGTTAAGAGTATGCTCCACAGGTTTTGAAATCGAAAATGCCCTGAACTCTTTTCACTTAGGTTAACAAAATAGGGTTTTAGTCTTCCTCCTCTATATTCTGGCTTAGACAGAATTATCAAGCCATTTCAAGTAGATTTTATTGCAGACCTTTTTTTTTTTTTTTCCCCTGAAATGGAGTCTCGCTTTGTCACCCAGGCTGGTGTGCCATGTCACAATCTCGGCTCACTGCAACCTCCACCTTCCAGGTTCAAGCAATTCTTTTGCCTCAGCCTCCCGAGTAGCTGGGACTACAGGCAACCCCCACACCATGCCTGACTAATTTTTTGTACTTTTAGTAGGAACGGGTTTTCACTGTGTTAGCCAGGATGGTTTTGATCTCCTAACCTCGTGATCTGCCTATCTCAGGTTCCCAGAGTACTGGTATTACAGGCATGAGCCACTGCACCTGGCCTTGGTTCTAGATCTTGACATAGCACATCTTCAATTTACTGTCTCCAAAGATAGAAAAGATACGGAAGAATAAAACCAAACATTTGTTATAACCCAACGAGATTTTATTTCTGTCCTGCTGTCCTGGGCTTTCAGAAATGTAGTTCTGGCAGACATTACTGGAAGGTAGAAGTGGGAAACAAGCCTAAATGAAAATTGGGTGTGTGTCAAGACTGTTGTCTTAGGAACTGGCAGGATCAGCCTTCCGTTTTCGGTAGATTTTGGGCAACTGAGTGATATATAAAGAGTGGTTTTGTTGCATCAGATCCTAAGACAACCCAGCTTCTGCTAGTAGTAAAACCCAGTAAGATTGCTATTGTTTTGGACTGTGAATTGGGTGATTTTTCAAAATAATAATAATTTAAAAAATCTGTCAATTTTGAATTGCATACCTAGCTAAAATTTTTTTAAGATTGAAGATGTAAAATAATTCATACAAGTAATATAAACTAAGTTTTCTTAAATTACTTAAGAAATCTAATTACATTTTAAATAAATTGCTGTCAACCATTAGTATTTATGAGGCATTTTTTTTTTTTTTTTTTAAGATTTTTGCCTCTAAAACCGGTAACAATTTGAACAACAAGGAAAACAGAAATTCAATAATTGGCATAAAAATTCATGAAAACAAAAGGTTTGTATGATGACCTAATTAAAATAATATAAAGAATCAACATGTTAATGTTTGTTTTTACACATTATTGGACAAAAGTAGCCCTGAGATAGTAATGTGCAGAAAATACTATTAATTATATTCTTGAGACTCTCTTACTGACTTTGGCACTTTGAGAGACTCTAGCACAGGCCCAGGATTCCCTAGGCATTTCTTTTAAGAGAACATCCCATGGATATGAAGCAGAAGGCCATGTCCACAAAGAGAAATGGATGCTCACCTCCTAGAGTCCAGTGGGTGCAGGTTGTAGAAAGAATAGGCCCTTCTTGGAGGTCCAGGAAGGGGCTATTGGAACCATCCTAGAAAAGGGGCCTGGAGCTCCACTGAGCCCTCCTGCCTGCAAGAGCCTCCGAGGGCCCTGGGGGAGGCCAGCCAAGGTGCTCTGTTCTGTCCCTGGCCCTCGAGTCCTGCCTCACCTGCTAGCTTTTTCCACCAGGAAATCAGGATGGCAATCCCCAATGCAGGCCCACTAGCAGAAGAAGATCAAGAGTGTCCAGGCCCACACCCATCTTGGCACATTAAGTGACTTACTGAATAACTAGTCAATAAGTTGGAGAGAATGTGCTGCTGTGATCCCCTGAGATTACATTCTAGGAGGAAACCTGGGTGGCACCTGCCTGAGGCTGTGCATTGGGGGAAGGATGGTCAGGTCAACTGGGCTTCAGTGAGCATGTGCCCCCAGCCAACCCAGGGAGACTTGGGCTTGCCAAGAGCAGGCAATAAAGGTGTCATACTGCAGGCATGGGGAGCTGTCAGGTGGGCACAGAGGGGTAGGTATGGGGGCGGAGGGGTCCATGAGTGGGAGAACCCTCTCACTGCCCTGAACTCAGTGCACAGATCCCCCAGCCTTTTGAAGCACAGGCTGTACCTGGAGCTGCAGAGGGGGGCACTGCACAGTGGACTGGTAAAAGCGGGGTGAGCAGTCAGTCACTGAGGGGCTTTCGTTGCCCATTTTTCTGATAAGCCACTGCACCCGGCCCCCAAAGCCACAAGCCAAGAGGGCCAAAAGCACTGAACTGAGGCATCACCTTTTTTCTTCACTGGCTCCCATAAGCCTCAGACCTCCCTGGCGTGTCTTGAGGATGAAGATCTCTCTTCCTTGTGCATGTAGGAACAGAAGCAACCAGTCATGTGTGCTAAGCCCACTCATAATGACTTTTGTGGACCTCCTCACTCCACTGACCTGTGAAACCCACCTGGAATTCCAGGGTCCGGAATTCACATTTGGTTCTAGAACCAGAGTTCAGCACCCAGGCCAGAGCAGAAGTGGGCCTGTTAATTTCACAGCACAAAGCCCAAATCAGAAAACTTGCTTGACTATTCAGCTGCACCCAGGCAGTGTGTGTACTGTTCCAAGCAGGTCCCATTCTCTTCCTGGCTCCAATTACTTCACCTGCAACTTGTCATTTATACCAGCTTTTTCTCTACCTCCCACATCCTATGGTTTTTGAAATTCCTCTGAAGACTGCATGAGCTAAGCTTTAAGGGTCACAGTACTCTAGCCTACTCAGGCTGTGCCAGGAAGAGAGATCTCTCAACCTACTTTGACTCTTAAGAGTCATGTATAAATAGTACCAACTCTAGCAGGAGGGCTGTCACATACTCAGATTCTTTCTGGTCTCCGTATCAAAAGATACCTTAGAATGACAAGGAAAATAAGACACAGACATAGCAGTTCTGCCTTTTAAAGAGCAGCCTCAGCCTGGTCACCCTGAACCACAATTTCAGGGTCTGTTTTAGCATGTCCCGCCTTCGAAAATAGTGGAACAGAGCCCCGGAATAGTCAGGGTCCAATGAAAAAGTGGAGAAGGGGCACCTCAGCAGCCTGTCATCCTATAACAGAAACAGACCCTATCAACTAAGAAGCCATCTCATAAACTTAGACAACTATAGTAGCAATGTGCACACACATCGGGCCTTTTAGTAAACAACCCAACAATTGAAGAAAAAAGCTTTTGAATTGAGTCTCAGGAAGGACCTCCACTGCCTGAACCAGCCTGTATGATGCATGCAACTGACAGTGTTAACTTTACTTGGGCATACCTGGAGACTGACCCTGTATTAAAAAAGGCTTTTGAGTGTTCAGAGTTCCAAGCTAAAAACTCTAGTAGGGGTCAATCTGGAGATTATTTTTTACCTTTGAGGAACATCTGAGCCCCTGGTCTGTCCCATTCTGTGGCATGGAATACAGGCCTCACAGGGGATTGAGGCCATTCATTTTGTGTGAAATGAAGGCTGATAGGAGAAAGGTTGTTCAGAAAAAAAATGTGCTAAATAAAAATGCTATACAAACTGCATGCTTTTTGCAAGTGGGTGTGGTTATCCTGCTAAGCCCACTGACACTGGAGATTCTCCCCTTTATGTAAGTCCCCAGTAAAACTCCATCTCATTCACTGGTTCTGAGTCTCTTCTTTGACATCTTGAACCTGGTGCCATTTCCATGGGAGTGGAATTTGACACAACTTACCCCATAGTGAGGAAGGATTTAAGACTCTGCTCAATGTGCTGCAAAGCTCAGCAAGGCATCAGCTATAGAAGGATGCAGTTGTTCTCTTTACCGCTCTTATCCAGGCCTCTTAGATGCACAGTCAGTGGAATACCAAAAAACATGACTAAGAAACACATCGTGGTCAGAAGCAAGAGTAATGCCAGAATAAGCAGTGAACACTTGGAAAACAAAAGGGAGCATTTTACTTTCTCCTTTGGCAGCCCTCAGCTTCTGTCATCACATTCTGGCTTCTGTGATGGTTTTTAAGCTCATCCTGCCTCTAGAGGAACCATGGGTCCTGGGTGGTAAACACCTTCACTTAATCCTCGTGCAACAAACCTTTCTCTTGACAAATATGACCTCTGTGATCATGAGCTTCTAAGCAATCTGAACAATGCACAACCTGAAAATCTATGAAAGGGAGATGAGTAGGTCTCAGGGAAACTATTTTCCACTTTTTTAACTTGGCAATTCTAAAAACTGTGATGGTAGACAAATGTGCAGAAGAGGACAGCATAGTATAACTCCTCATCATGTGAGTTTACAACCAAGAGGTTTAAATCCCAACTGTGAGAGGTCCAAATGAAAACCAGAAGTTACCTCACTGCATCTGTCAATGATTGATTGCACAACATTTTGTCTATCATACTGAGGAGTCTTCACTGAGGATTTTCCCATTGAAAATATAGAGATAAAGACAGGTGGGGCGGAGCAAGATGGCCGAATAGGAAGAGCTCCAGTCTCCAACTCCCAGCGCGAGTGACACAGAAGACCGGTGATTTCTGCATTTTCAACTGAGGTACTGGGTTCATCTCACTAGGGAGTGCTGGACAATCGGTGCTGGTCAGCTGCTGCAGCCCGACCAGCGAGAGCTGAAGCAGGGTGAGGCATTGCCTCACCTGGGAAGCACAAGGGGAAAGGGAATCCCTTTTCCTAGCCAGGGGAACTGAGACACACAACACCTGGAAAATCAGGTAACTCCCACCCCAATACTGCACTTTAAGCAAACAGGCACACCAGGAGATTATATCCCACACCTGGCCAGGAGGGTCCCACGCCCACGGAGCCTTCCTCATTGCTAGCACAGCAGTCTGCGATCTAACCGCAAGGCAGCAGCGAGGCTGGGGGAGGGGCGCCCGCCATTGCTGAGGCTTAAGTAGGTAAACAAAGCCGCTGGGAAGCTCGAACTGGGTGGAGCTCACAGCAGCTCAAGGAAACCTGCCTGTCTCTGTAGACTCCAACTCTGGGGACAGGGCACAGTAAACAACAACAAAAGCAGCAGAAACCTCTGCAGATGCAAACGACTCTGTCTGACAGCTTTGAAGAGAGCAGTGGATCTCCCAACACAGAGGCTGAGATCTGAGAACGAACAGACTGCCTGCTCAAGTGGGTCCCTGACCCCTGAGTAGCCTAACTGGGAGACATCCCCCACTAGGGGCAGTCTGACACCCCACACCTCACAGGGTGGAGTACACCCCTGAGAGGAAGCCTCCAAAGCAAGAAACAGACAGGTACACTTGCTGTTCAGCAATATTCTATCTTCTGTAGCCTCTGCTGCTGACACCCAGGCAAACAGGGTCTGGAGTGGACCTCAAGCAATCTCCAACAGACCTACAGCTGAGGGTCCTGACTGTTAGAAGGAAAACTATCAAACAGGAAGGACACCTACACTAAAACCCCATCAGTACGTCACCATCATCATCAAAGACCAGAGGCAGATAAAACCACAAAGATGGGGTAAAAGCAGGGCAGAAAAGCTGGAAATTTAAAAAATAAGAGCGCATCTCCCCGGGCAAAGGAGCACAGCTCATCGCCAGCAATGGATCAAAGCTTGACGGAGAATGACTTTGACGAGATGAGAGAAGAAGGCTTCAGTCCATCAAACTTCTCAGAGTTAAAGGAGGAATTACATACCCAGTGCAAAGAAACTAAAAATCTTGAAAAAAAAGCGGAAGAGTTGATGGCTAGAGTAATTAATGCAGAGAAGGTCATAAATGAAATGACAGAGATGAAAACCATGACACGAGAACTACGTGACAAATGCACAAGCTGCAGTAACTAACTCGATCAACTGGAAGAAAGAGTATCAGCGATTGAGGATCAAATGAACAAAATGAAGCGAGAAGAGAAACCAAAAGAAATGAACAAAGCCTGCAAGAAGTATGGGATTATGTAAAAATACCAAATCTACGTCTGATTGGGGTGCCTGAAAGTGAGGGGGAAAATGGAACCAAGTTGGAAAACACTCTTCAGGATATCATCCAGGAGAACTTCCCCAACCTAGTAGGGCAGGCCAACATTCAAATCCAGGAAATACAGAGAACGCCACAAAGATACTCCTCGAGAAGAGCAACTCCAAGACACATAATTGCCAGATTCACCAAAGTTGAAATGAAGGAAAAAATCTTAAGGGCAGCCAGAGAGAAAGGTCGGGTTACCCACAAAGGGAAGCCCATCAGACTCACAGCAGATCTCTCGGCAGAAACTCTCCAAGCCAGAAGAGAGTGGGGGCCAATATTCAACATTCTTAAAGAAAAGAATTTTAAACCCAGAATTTCATATCCAGCCAAACTAAGTTTCATAAGTGAAGGAGAAATAAAATCCTTTACAGATAAGCAAATGCTTAGAGATTTTGTCACCACTAGGCCTGCCTTACAAGAGACCCTGAAGGAAGCACTAAACATGGAAAGGAACAAGCAGTACCAGCCATTGCAAAAACATGCCAAAATGTAAAGACCATTTAGGCTAGGAAGAAACTGCATCAACTAACGAGCAAAATAACCAGTTAATATCATAATGGCAGGATCAAGTTCACACATAACAATCTTAACCTTAAATGTAAATGGACTAAATGCTCCAATTAAAAGACACAGATTGGCAAATTGGATAAAGAGTCAAGATCCATCAGTTTGCTGTATTCAGGAGACCCATCTCACATGCAAAGACACACATAGGCTCAAAATGAAGGGATGGAGGAAGATTTACCAAGCAAATGGAGAACAAAAAAAAAGCAGGGGTTGCAATCCTAGTCTCTGATAAAAAAGACTTTAAACCATCAAAGATCAAAAGAGACAAAGAAGGCCATTACATAATGGTAAAAGGATCAATTCAACAGGAAGAGCTAACTATCCTGAATATATATGCACCCAATACAGGAGCACCCAGATTCATAAAGCAAGTCCTTAGAGACTTACAAAGAGACTTAGACTCCCATACGATAATAATGGGAAACTTCAACACTCCACTGTCAACATTAGACAGATCAACGAGACAGAAAGTTAACAAGGATATCCAGGAATTGAACTCATCTCTGCAGCAAGCAGACCTAATAGACATCTATAGAACTCTCCACCCCAAATCAACAGAATATACATTCTTCTCAGCACCACATCGCACTTATTCCAAAATTGACCACATAATTGGAAGTAAAGCACTCCTCAGCAAATGTACAAGAACAGAAATTATAACAAACTGTCTCTCAGACCACAGTGCAATCAAACTCGAATTCAGGACTAACAAACTCAATCAAAACCGCTCAACTACATGGAAACTGAACAACCTGCTCTGAATGACTACTGGGTACATAACAAAATGAAGGCAGAAATAAAGATGTTCTTTGAAACCAATGAGAACAAAGATACAACATACCAGAATCTCTGGGACACATTTAAAGCAGTGTGTAGAGGGAAATTTATAGCACTAAATGCCCACAAGAGAAAGCAGGAAAGATCTAAAATTGACACTCTAACATCACAATTAAAAGAACTAGAGGAGCAAGAGCAAACGCATTCAAAAGCTAGCCGAAGGCAAGAAATAACTAAGATCAGAGCAGAACTGAAGGAGATAGAGACACAAAAAACCCTCCAAAAAATCAATGAATCCAGGAGTTGGTTTTTTGAAAAGATCAACAAAATTGGCAGACCGCTAGCAAGACTAATAAAGAAGAAAAGAGAGAAGAATCAAATAGACACAATAAAAAATGATAAAGGGGATATCACCACCGACCCCACAGAAATACAAACTACCATCAGAGAATACTATAAACACCTCTACGCAAATAAACTAGAAAAATCTAGAAGAAATGGACACTTACACTCTTCCAAGACTAAACCAGGAAGAAGTTGAATCCCTGAATAGATCAATAGCAGGCTCTGAAATTGAGGCAATAATTAGTAGCCTACCAACCAAAAAAAGTCCAGGACCAGATGGATTCACAGCTGAATTCTACCAGAGGTACAAGGAGGAGCTGGTACCATTCCTTCTGAAACTATTCCAATCAATAGAAAAAGAGGGAATCCTCCCTAACTCATTTTATGAGGCCAACATCATCCTGATACCAAAGCCTGGCAGAGACACAACAAAAAAGAGAATTTTAGACCAATATCCCTGATGAACATCAATGCAAAAATCCTCAATAAAATACTGGCAAACCGGATTCAGCAGCACATCAAAAAGCTTATCCACCATGATCAAGTGGGCTTCATCCCTGGGATGCAAGGCTGGTTCAACATTCGCAAATCAATAAACATAATCCAGCATATAAACAGAACCAAGGACAAGAACCACATGATTATCTCAATAGATGCAGAAAAGGCTTTTGACAAAATTCAACAGCCCTTCATGCTAAAAACGCTCAATAAATTTGGTATTGATGGAAAGTACCTCAAAATAATAAGAGCTATTTATGACAAACCCACAGCCAATATCATACTGAATGGGCAAAAACTGGAAAAATTCCCTTTGAAAACTGGCACAAGACAGGGATGCCCTCTCTCACCACTCCTATTCAACATAGTGCTGGAAGTTCTGGCTAGGGCAATCAGAAAAGAGAAAGAAATCAAGGGTATTCAGTTAGGAAAAGAAGAAGTCAAATTGTCCCTGTTTGCAGATGACATGATTGTATATTTAGAAAACCCCATCGTCTCAGCCCAAAATCTCCTTAAGCTGATAAGCAACTTCAGCAAAGTCTCAGGATACAAAATTAATGTGCAAAAATCACAAGCATTCTTATACACCAGTAACAGCCAAACAGAGAGCCAAATCAGGAATGAACTTCCATTCACAATTGCTTCAAAGAGAATCAAATACCTAGGAATCCAACTTACAAGGGATGTAAAGGACCTCTTCAAGGAGAACTACAAACCACTGCTCAGTGAAATAAAAGAGGACACAAACAAATGGAAGAACATACCATGCTCATGGATAGGAAGAATCAATATCGTGAAAATGGCCATACTGCCCAAGGTTATTTATAGATTCAATGCCATCCCCATCCAGCTACCAATGAGTTTCTTCACAGAATTGGAAAAAACTGCTTTAAAGTTCATATGGAACCAAAAAAGAGCCCGCATCTCCAAGACAATCCTAAGTCAAAAGAACAAAGCTGGAGGCATCACGCTACCTGACTTCAAACTATACTACAAGGCTACAGTAACCAAAACAGCATGGTACTGGTACCAAAACAGAGATATAGACAAATGGAACAGAACAGAGTCCTCAGAAATAATACCACACATCTACAGCCATCTGATCTTTGACAAACCTGAGAAAAGCAAGAAATGGGGAAACGATTCCCTATTTAATAAATGGTGCTGGGAAAATTGGCTAGCCATAAGTAGAAAGCTGAAACTGGATCCTTTCCTTACTCTTTATACGAAAATTAATTCAAGATGGATTAGAGACTTAAATGTTAGACCTAATACCATAAAAACCCTAGAGAAAAACCTAGGTAGTACCATTCAGGACATAGGCACGGCAAAGACTTCATGTCTAAAACACCAAAAGCAACGGCAGCAAAAGCCAAAATTGACAAATGGGATCTCATTAAACTAAAGAGCTTCTGCGCAGCAAAAGAAACTACCATCAGAGTGAACAGGTAACCTACAGAATGGGAGAAAATTTTTGCAATCTACTCATCTGACAAAGGGCTAATATCCAGAACCTACAAAGAACTCAAACAAATTTACAAGAAAAAAACAAACAACCCCATCAAAAAGTGGGCAAAGGATATGAACAGACAGTTCTCAAAAGAAGACATTCATACAGCCAACAAACACATGAAGAAATGCTCATCATCAATGGCCATCAGAGAAATGCAAATCAAAACCACAATGAGATACCATCTCACACCAGTTAGAATGGCGATCATTAAAAAGTCAGGAAACAACAGGTGCTGGAGAGGATGTGGAGAAATAGGAACACTTTTACACTGTTGGTGGGATTGTAAACTAGTTCAACCATTATGGAAAACAGTATGGCGATTCCTCAAGGATCTAGAACTAGATGTACCATATGACCCAGCCATCCCATTACTGGGTATATACCCAAAGGATTATAAATCATGCTGCTATAAAGACACATGCACACGTATGTTTATTGCAGCACTATTCACAATAGCAAAGACTTGGAATCAACCCAAATGTCCATCAGTGACAGACTGGATTAAGAAAATGTGGCACATATACACCATGGAATACTATGCAGCCATAAAAAAGGATGAGTTTGTGTCCTTTGTAGGGACATGGATGCAGCTGGAAACCATCATTCTTAGCAAACTATCACAAGAACAGAAAACCAAACACCGCATGTTCTCACTCATAGGTGGGAACTGAACAATGAGATCACTTGGACTCTGGAAGGGGAACATCACACACCAGGGCCTATCATGGGGAGGGGGGAGGGGGGAGGGATTGCATTGGGAGTTATACCTGATGTAAATGACGAGTTGATGGGTGCTGACAAGTTGATGGGTGCAGCACAGCAACATGGCACAAGTATACATATGTAACAAACCTGCACGTTATGCCCATGTACCCTAGAACTTAAAGTATAAAAAAAAAAAAAGACAGGTAAAGGTAAAATAGCAACTCCATGAAATCATTAGATAAAATGTAGAAATGCTCATCTCACATCATTAGCATTTTCACACATATTTGCATGTATATCTACCCTTAAGTTGACATTTTCATAATCAGTTATATGTCAAGTTAAAATAAAAAAAATTTTCGACCAGGTGTGGTGGTTCATACCTGTAATCCCAGCACTTTGGGAGACTGAGGCTTGTGGATCACTTGAGGATAGGAGTTTGAAACCAGCCTGGCAAACATGGTAAAACCCCGTTTCTACTAAAAATACAAAAAAAAAAAAAAAAAAAAAAAAAAAAAAAAGACCGGAACCCCCAACCCCAGGGGCGGGGGAGGCTGAGACAGGAGAATTGCTTGAACCCGGAAGGTGGACGTTGCAGTGAGCTGAGATCGTGTCACTGTACTCCAGCCTGGGCAACAGAGCAAGACTCCATCTCAAAGAAAAAAAAAATTCTTTTTTCACAGCAAAAGGAAACACGCATGGTCCAGGCATGGCCTTGTGGAATGGAGTGTGTGTGGCCCTCTCCTTGAAAAGAAGGAAGAACAGTCAGTGCCCTGCATTATGTGTGGGGGATTCGTTAGGACACAAATAAAGAGTCAGTCAGGGCCTCAGCCTAGCCACACTGAGGCTTGAAGGGGGCTTCTGAAAGCAGTAGAAATGGCCTGTGGCACTGATACTAGGTGCCCTGTAACAATAAAACATCTGCAAAGAGATCTTAGCAATCCTGCTAGGAGGCCCTAACTCTACCCTGGATTGAAGGCTCCTGGCCTAGAGTGGCTGCCAGACAGCCTCAGCAAACGAGTCTTAAGAGACCAGTATGGCAGGGCTAATCTAAAATAGCTCATCTCTTTTGTTTACAAAGCAAAATATAGAAAAATAAAGTGAGAAAAAATGCAATCAAGAGAAATATAAAAATAAATTTAAAGTAATTGAAAAATAGAAAGGACAAATAAACTGAAATAAAATAGAGAAAAATAAAGAGAAACGTAATTAAGATCAGTGAAAATAAAATGAAGATGAACAATAAATACAAAAAATTAAGAGAAGCAAATGAAGTAATTTGCAATAAAATAAAATTTTAAGAATGAGGAAAATGAAAATAAAAAATTTGGAGAAAAAATAATACAGGATATGAATGGAAATTAAAGAAACTAAAATAAATTTTAAAATGTTACAAGCAAGATAAATCTAGAAAATTTGAAATGAAGGAAATGTAACGAGAAAAATAAGAAAATAGAAATTAATAGAAAAAAAGAAAGTAAATAAAAAAGAGAAACAATGATAAAGACAAATATGCAGAGAAATAAAGGTTAAAAAGAAAAATAAGACCTGGGGATAATCTATAAAACATTTGACCCAAGAATAACATAATACATAATATTTCTAATAGCATATGGAACGTTTTCTAAGATAGGCAAACTTATAAGACAGAATGCAAGTTTTAGCATACTTAAACAGATGGCAAGCACAACAATTATTTCTGACTACAACAAAATATAACTGGAAGTTAAAAACCAGAACAAAACTAGCATGTCTGCATATATATGAAAACTAGACAAACTCTTGAATTCTATTTTTCAAGAGTTAGAACGTGCAAGTTTCTTTAGATGTTAATGGTATTTGAAATGATCTACAGATGAATGAGATCTCTTTAACAAAAATCCAGTGGTACTTTTTGCAGAAGTATGAAAATATTCTAAAGTGTTTGAGCCAATATTTAGCTGTGTCACCCAGGCTGGAGTGCAGTGTCATTATCATGGCTCACTGTAACCTTGACCTCTCAAGCTCATTTTATCCTCCCACCTGAGCCTCACAAGTGGTTTGTATTGCAGTCGCATGTCACCTTGCTCAGCAAGTTTTTGTAATTTTTGTAGAGACAGGATTTCACCATATTGCCCAGGCTGGTCTCAAACTGCTGGGCTCAAGCAATTCACTTTCCTTGGCTTCACAAAGTTCTGGGATCACAGGAGTGAGCCACCAAATATTGCCCTATAATTTCTATAAAAACTCAAAAAACCACAAGTAGCCAAACAACCTGGAAAAAAAGAATAAAGTCAGGCATCATTCTTTTTTATTTCAAAACATATTGCAAGGTTACAGTAATCAAAACAGTGTGGTGCTGGCATACAGACAGAAAAACACATGTTGAAACAGATAAGAGAAGCCAGAAAGATACCTACATGCATATCCTCAGCTTATTCTAAATGAGGGTTCCAAATCTTCATGTTGCAGAACTTTAGCAAAATTGGGTTCTTGTCACATGACAAGGGAAGAATAGGTCAGGGACACTCTGAAGGACGAAGAGTAGAGTTGATTGGGTGAAAAGAAACAAAAAAAAGTCAAGAAAAAATCTCGACAAATTGAGTGGGAGTCCTGTTTACAGGCCCCCACCTCCCAGATTGCTGAACACCAGACCATCTCACAAGAACTGAAGTGGCCAGGTTCCTCCTCCCTGCACAAGGGGTGAACTTTCCATGGCTCCAGTTCCTTCCCCCAGTGTGCAGGTGGACATTATTCAGAGAATCAGTTGGAAAAAGGCCTCATCTGGGACTAGCAGTCTGATTTTTCAGCCTTCAGGAGGTTTTAGGCTTGAAGGTGGGTTTCGCCCAGGACCCCTTGGCTGTTTCCTAACTGTGTTATTTCCCCCTCTAAAGAAATACATCTAACTGTGGTTAGAATAAGGATAAGGATGAGAACAAAAAACACTTTTAAGTGCTTCCTGCTGACAGGGATCACTGTTTTGGAAAACCAACAGTTAGATCTCCCTAAGAGGCCTAAGTGTCCCCAGTGAAAGGGGCCATTGTTCAAAGTTCTGGTTGCATGACTGTTTAAAGTTTGGTAGCCTGAAGGTGAGAAGAATCAAACTGGGTTATTAAAAAACATGTATTAAAATGAAACAAGGGGAAGGTGTCAAGGACAGCTAAAAAATTCCAAGGTCTTTTATCAGTTTGCATAGGGAGAGGGAGGCCAAGGGCCCAACTGAAAAAATACATTTTTGACTTTTTCCAGCGTGTCAGGCTTCTGGGTTCTTTTGCCCTGAATCCAGTCTTAAGCCAACCAGTCTAAGGTTTGGGAAATTAACTCTTCCAAGTTTGGAGGATACATCCGAGGGGATTGTATGTAGACATGATTACCAATCTGTAAAGAGAGGACAGAGGAGAAAAAAGGAAAAAAACATTTTTTCAAAGGAGTCCCAAGAGTCCAGGATGCATTCAAAAGTGGTATAGACTGAAGATTAATGGCTACTCATTTAGAAAGACAGGAGCAGGTGTCCCTGATTTCTTTCTCTTCCTAGCAAATACCCAGGGTATGTTGAGGGATAGAAGAAAGAATGTTCTCTTTCCCACTTCCGTTCTTGTATCCCCGAGTCCTAGTGATTGTGACAGGTTGCCACCCATAGGTGTCAAAACAGCTTTCACCCATGTTAACAGGGAGGCCTAGGGGGATGGAAATATCTCCTGCTACCCACATATGCCCTATCTCCCCTGCTGTAAGTGGTTCTGGAGTTCACTAGACCTCATTTATGCCATAGATCCTAGCATGATCTTTATCGATGAAATGGGAGGCTTGGCTTAATCAGCTGGAATTAGTCATGCTCACCTGCATTGTGCCTTTTAACCTCCATTATCTGCCTCTGAATTTCTCAGATCCAGTTTCTTTCCCAGGGCTTCAACCTGAAGCTTCGAATTGAGGTTGGGATAAAAATGTGTGTCAGGATATTGCATGGACTGCTTATGAGCTGAATGGTAAGATGAAGCTGTGGAATTGAGTCCTCTTTCCACAAGGGAGAGAAAAGAATGTCTTGTGACACACCCAGATAACTAGTGGCTATAGTTATGCTTGCTAAGATTTGGGTGGGCACCTGATTTATTCCCACCACTCTGCAGGATTGCAAGATAATTGCCCAGAACTAGAATATTAATCCATATTTTTACATTACCTATCCTTTTTTGTTTCTTCTGAGCTGCAGTTGAAGATCACTAGTTGGTTCACAGGAATAAGCAGGGTTGGTCTAAACTGTAGGCAAAAATTCAAAAGTAGTAAGGTTAGAATTTAACGACAAACGTATAATAAGTTTTGAAACATAATCTTTTCTATCCAGTTCTCTTTTATTAAAAACTAATCATGATAGGACTGAATTGTTTGTAAAATAAACTTTAGTCTTATACTTGGTCTGATTATTTGCATAAAGTGCAGCAAGAATATTTCTACATAGGTCTCTTACATTGGCTTTGATGGAACTCTGTTCCACAAGAAATTTCAAATAGGACTTTCTAAAGTCAAGCCCAGTCAGGGGTTTGTGCCATCAAATACTTATAAGTAGTATGATCCTCTCCTCTTATGATCCCAAGATAAACTTGGAGCTCCTGGGCCTGTCAGAAAGTGTCATTCTTTACTTACCACAGATCAGGAACCCTGCACAAGGACTGCATAGATAAGATATGAGGCTAGTTTTTCCCAAGGGGCTCTTACTGGCTCTGTAAGTTGAGATTGATTCCTTAAAGGGAAGCATACCCTTTCAGTCAAGGCCTTGGTAAAACAACCAGTTTCTCCAATTGTGTCCTGTTGCAAAAGAAAATGGATTACTATTACACTGATGCAAACAGCTATATTGCCATAAGTTAAGAATACTCACAACTGTTTCTCAAATTCTGGAGAAACCATGCAGAGAGAGACAAACAAACTCCAAATCTTGTTCACAGGAGTATACCTTAGTCAAATATTAAAGGCTGTAAATCACTCATAATAAGTTTCCTTGACTCTGGTAAACAATAAAAGGATCAGTAATGTTACAAGCAAAAGTCAAAAGATTACTTCAGTTTTCTACTAGTCCAATCCATTCAGTTAATTCTTTTATGTTTGATATTCATGAACATTTTAGCTTTTCATGAGTCCTGTACATTTATCCTGTATTCCAATGCCACAAGCTCCAAAGTTATCAGAAGCCTGCATTTGAGAATACTTGTCAAAAGTTCTATAGCTGATTAAAAACCATTTTTTGAAAAAAATCAAAACAAGACAACAATTGTCCGTGTATAACAAAATGTCCAGAGTAGTTACAGTCAGAAACATGATTGACAAAAATTTAACATAAAACTTAACATACAAAAACTTAACATAAAATCCTTAATTATGGTTGATAGCACATACTTCAGAAATTAGAAGTCCCATACAATTTTGGAACATGTATTAGTGTTAGTCACCAAAATATCATCTAAAGAATATTTAATACCATTTTGGCAATTTCATATAACTAAACATGTCATATAATCCTGTTTACCTCTCTTGTGGATACTCCAGGGGCCCTCTTTAGCATCCCAAAAGCCAGGAATTAGGAAAGACAATTTTGTAACTAAAGTTTGATTTTGAGAAGGATGTTACATGTTAGGGGTTTAAAATACTTGATGTTATGAAATAAAATTCCAGATTGCCATAAATTACTTATTTTATCAAAATGATTACTTAGAAATGTAAAAAGCAAAAACCTTTTATAATTCTTTACAAATTTTGCTAAAGGGCAGATTAGTGCCTTAAGAGCACCTTGTTGTGCATTTATTTCAATCCTTGATTTTACAAAAAATAACATATAATACCTTTTTGAATTTAATTAATGTTCACACACATTGCCAAATTTTCTTTGGCAAAATTTATTTTTGCAATCCTTCCACAACTTGTTTGAACTTTTAGCTTTATCTTATCTAACTCAAAACAATTATTTGACCTTAGCAATAATCAATATTTCCAGCCTTCTTATAATCTTTTATTATAAACATATTTTACTGTTCTTTCACAACTCGTATGTAAATCTACTTCCAATGGTTTTAATTACATGTTACAATGGTAACTTCTAGCAATTTTAACTTTAATGTAAAACCAGGTAAATTGTTTTAATTATGTGCTAGGTGCAACCAAGGGTTTGACACCTTTCAGCGTAATTAAGGGTGTGGTTAATTCCATTTGTCCTCACACAGTTGTGAAGCAAAGTTGAACTGTTCTCAAAATCCAAAAAAGCAGTTTATAACCTTAAAATATATAGCAAACCTAGTGTCTGACCTGCATAATTTAGTTCACCTACTCATATATTGATGACATTTGTGTTTTACCAATAATCTTTAAGGCTGCTTTTATTTCTCAAAGATTAAAGTCATGTGAACCAAAAGGTACACAGCTTTTATCTTCACTTAAAAAAAATTTGATCCAAGTTCTCATCATTCTTTAAGTAAATTTATTAGAGCTCTTTTTTATAGACACCACACACACAACACATACATAACTATACAGACAGGCAAAAGAAAACCCAGTAGCCATAAGATTTTTTATTTGCCAGTTTCCTGATTGAATTATTGGCCTCTCATGCATGCATTAGAGTGGCAAGACAAAATGAAGAAAAAGAATTCAATTGGCTGAGAAAAAACCTTTCCCAGCAAAACGAGATCTCAGAAGAGAAAAACATAAAGATCTTTTAAATATACCTATAATTTGGATATTCACTTTTAATTAAGTTGAGTACTCTTTAAGAAAATACTGTTAAATTCTTTATTTAGTATAAATAAAGTGCCAAGCAGCCAGTACTTCTTGCTTTCAAACTTTACCAAAGGTGACTTACCAGGTGCTTGGAGGAAAAAAAAAAATTAAGGTAGTTTGAGAAGGGGAAGAGAATCCTCAAATGGCAAAAGTTACATACTGATATGAAACCAGAAGGAACTCATTCCCTAAGCCAGGATTAAACCTAGGCCACCATTGTAAAATGGCAGAGGTCAAAACAAAACATTGCCACGTGGTTACAAGTCATGCTCCTAAAAACATAAAACAGGATGGAGGCCTGCAGCAAAATTTCCTACCAATCTTAGAGAATGACATACAAAGCACACCAGATTGACCACAGGTCAAGACCAACCTCACAAATACCCTTTCACAATTAAAACTCTACAGAGAATATAAACAGTGAACGTTGGGGTCCAAGCCCAGCAAAACTTTTTCTAAGAAGAAGTAAAAAAGCCTTTTGCTTAAAAGTAAACTGCTGACAGCGTGAAGAAAAAAAAAAAAAAAAGTCTTAAGTGTAGGGCAGGGAAGGAAAGTTTCATTCTTACGCAAACAGGTTTCTTCAACAGAGAGAAAAACTTAATTGCTGTTGGATGAGGCTGGATTCCTTCACAGGTGAAGGGGAAGACACCATGAATGCCTGGCATTTTCCAGCCCAGAGGAGATAAGGGTGAGGAGGCGCCATTCACTTGTCCATTCCACATGTGCCTGGGGCTGTTGGGGATGGTGGTGCACAGGTTTCCTCTACCCCTGGGAGAAGTCCAAGGATGAAAAGGCTTACAAACAAAAGAGAAATAGATTTTTTTGGTTTACATCTTACTCTTCCTCAAGCCCCACATCTAGACACTGAAATGTTTTAGAACTTTTTCCTTAGTTCAGCTAAAACCAGGATCTTGTCACCTGACCAGGAACGAATAGGCTATCGGACACACTGAAGGGTGAGGAGTAAAGTTTATTGGGCAAAAAGGAAAAGGAAAAAGAAAAAAACTGTCAGCAAAGTGAGAGGGACACCTGTTAACAGGCCCCCACCTCACATATTGACAAACACTAGGTCACCATATAGCAACTGAAGAGTCCAGTCTCCTCCCCTGCCAAAAGACGTTAATTTTCATGGCTCCACCTGCTTTTCCCAGTGCACAGGTGGGCATTATTCAGAGAGAAACAATCAGGAAAGGGTGGGCTTCATCCGAAACCAGCAGTCCAGTTTTTCAGCCTTCTTACTGTTTTAGGCTTGAAGGTGGAGTTTCGCCCAGGACCGTTGACTGTCCCCTGTCTCTATCACTCAAAATGAGAAAGGAACAGTCTTTTTAGCAAATGGGTTGGAGAATACCAAATATCCAAATGATAAAAAATAAAGTTGAGCCTTAGCACAAGCATGAACTTAAAATGAAGTAAGACTTATTTTTTATAGCTGTTGTAAATAATTTTTTCTTGAATTTCTAGTTCAGATGGCTTATTCTTGGCGTGTAAAAATGCTCCTAGTAATTTTTGTATGTTAATTTGGTATTCTGCCACTTTACTGAATTTCTTTATTAATTCTCAAGATTTTTAGTGTAGTATTTAAGTTTTGCTGTATAGACAATTATGTGATCTGCAAACAGAGAAAATTTGACTTTCTTCTGTTTTATGTGGATGTCTTTTATTTCTTTCTCTTGCATATATGATCTGACTGGGACTTCCAGAACTCTGTTGAATAAAAGTCATAAAAGTAGACATCATTATCTTGTTTCAGGTCTTAAATAAAAAGCTTTCTTCTTTTTCTGTTCAGTGTGATATCAGCTATTGATTTGTCTTATTTTGCCTTAACTGTGTTGAGGTACGTATCATCTACACCTAATATGTTTTATTCAGATGTTTTAATCACAAAAGCATGTTAAATTTTTCCAAATACTTTTTTCCGCATCTAGAATAAAAAATAAAAGTGTCTAGCAGTAAATTTAATTAAAAAGATAAACACTCTCTACACTATAAATTATAAAACTTTGATGAAGAAATGGGAAACATAAAAAATTTGAGAGTTGTTTTTTGCTCATGAGTTATAAAAAATTTTGTTACAATGGCTATGCTACTCAAGGTAACCTACAGATTCAATGCAAACTCTAAAAATACCAATGACATTTTTTCACAGAAATGGAAAAAACAGGCCTAAAATTTATGGGGAACCAAAAACAAACAAACAAACAAACAAACAAACAAAAAACCTCCCCAAATAGCCAAAGTAATCTTGTGAAAAAATAACAAAGCTGAAAGTATCAAACTGTCTGACTTCAAAATATACTGCAAAGCTATAACAAGCAAAACAGCATGATACTGGCATAGAAAACAGACACATAGACCAAACTATTCAGTGATACCAGTAATAAATTCATAAACCTAGAGCCAAATAATTTTAAGTTGTTTAGAACACACATAAGAAAAGACAATATTTTCAATGAATGGTGCTAGGAAAATTGATTTTTTTAAATACAGAGGAATACAACTAGGTGCCTATCTGTTACCATATTAAAACAACTTAATTAAAAATAAATGGAAGATTTGAATGTAAAACTTATAAAACTCTTTGAATAAAACACAGAAAAATTCTTTACCAAATAGGACAGGGAAAAAACATTTTAAATAAGACCTCGAAAGCACAGGCAACAAAAGCAAAAGCAGACAAGTGAAATTACCGGAAATTAAAAAAAAAAATATATATATATATAGCAAAAATAACAGAATGAAGAGACAACTTACAGTGTGGGAGAATATATTTGCAAAATATATGACAAGGGATAAACATACAGAACATATGACTTAACAGCAAAAATAACACACAATTTAGTTATAGGCAAGAGACCTTAAGTGACGTTTCTCTGAAGAAGACATACAAATGGCCAAGTACATGCAAAAATGCTCAACATTATTAGAAAAATGCAAATCAAAGTCACAATAAGATACCAAACCACTCCAGTTAAAATGACTATAATCAGAAATGATACGTACCTGACCCTTTCAACAGGAGGTGTTATGACATATCTCTGGTCCTATCATTTGTGTGATATGACTCTCCTGCCTGGACACCGCCCACAAGGGGCATTGTGCCATACAGTTGGGCATAGCCTGGAAGTTATGCAACTTTTCTGCCAGGAACTTGCCTACAAGGAGAACATTGGAACATCGCTGCCTCAGCATTTAGGTTATATGGCTGTCATGCCTTTAATTACCACAGAGTAAATTTTGACATTTACCTAGGCACGGCTCACAGGCATGGTTATGACTCTCATATGTGGACCCCACAAAGAGGAGTAATTTTGACTCTTGTAACTTGCTTTAGAAACATGAGTGATGTCTTGGATCTCTTTGTGGCAAAAAGGTCACAGAAGATTATAACAGCCTCAGATAATTACAGCCCTTGGCTTGTACAGAGAGTGTCAAAACAGAACCCAGCAGAAGAGAAATTGTGAGTCTCATGCACACCCCACTGACTGTAAGGACTGTCACCATCTCACATATATGAAACCAACTGTCACACATGAAAACCGGACATGTGTGGTATTGTAAATCTCATCTCTGGAATATTCTCTCAGTGTGATGGTGAGATAAATCTTTGCTAAGCATCTGTGTGATTTGACTCTCCAGACTGGTTCCAGCCCATATATGGGATTGTGGTCTCTACCTGGGCCAACCTCTAGATAATGTGACTCTCCTGCCTGGGCCCTTCTCTCAGTAAGGACTGTGACTTTTCACTGGATCTAACACCCAGATGATGTTACATTCTTGCCTGGACCATGCCAAGGGACATCATTGTGACATATCACTGTGTCCACCACTTAGGTGATGTAACTCTCTCTCTGGAATGGACCCTGAACATGGGGTGGTAGTAACATCTTCCTAGGCCAGACACGTAGGTGTTGGCTCTCTTTTGCCAGGGCTATGTTTCAAGGAGGGCATTGTGACATATCTCTGGGCCTAAAAGTTAAAAGTTAAACCTGCACCAAAGGTGATACAACTCTTTCACCTTGGTCGTGTCCTAAGGGAGCCTTGTGACATATCTCAGGACCCAGCACTCAGGTGACTCTTCTGCCTGGGTTCTGCCCATGTGTTACATTGTGACATACACCTAAAGAAGCGCTGAGGTGATATGACTCTCCTTTTCTGCCTGAGCCCTGCCTACTGGGGACATTGGGACACATCTCTGAGCCTATGACCTAAGTGATGTGACTCTCTTCTTCCACCTGGGCCTTTACAATGGAGGGATTGGGACACATTGCTGAGCAGCACTTAGGTGATGTGACTCTCTTCTTTCCTGAACCAGGCCCACAAAAAGGGAATTTTAACGTATTGCTGGGCCCAGCACCCAGATGATGTCACTCTTCTGCCTGGATCCTGCATAAAGAGGGAATTATGACATATTGCTGGTCCCAGCACCCTGGTGATGTGACTTTCCTGAATGTGCCAGAGCCACAGAAGGTATTTTGACGTATCTTGGGCCCATTCTGTAGGTGTTTTGTCTTTTATCTCTTGGTTGGGTTTTTTCCACATGTGAAATTGTGTCCTATTGCTAGGTCCAGCACCCGTTAATGTTACCCTTCTTCCTAAGGCCTGCCTGGAGAGGGCATTGTAACATGTTGCTTGGCACAGCACCTAAAGGATATTACCCCCCTGCCTAGTTTTTTGCCCACAAATGGGATTATGACATATACTGCGCTTCAGTTCTCAGGCTTGATGATTAAACTTATACTGGGATTCAACCAACAGGAGATATTTGCCTCTCATAGCTAGACTTAGGGCAATAGGTAAGATTCTGAGTTGCATATTTGTACAAAGCTCACATAGTTTAAAACATGAACGTGTATTGTATAAACTTTTTGGGTGGTACAGAGAGTTTCATAACAGGGCCCAGCTGAACGTTAAGATTGTGACTTTCACCACCTCTTATGATAGTGTTTGTCTTGTGCATTTGATTCCCATCTTTAACCATTGTTTTCAGAGCTCCTGCTTGCTTTCAGACAGAGGCTACTCAGAGACAGTACGTTCCTCCCAGGAGCCCAGGCTTTACTCACCTCCACTGTGAGGCTAAAGACGAAAGTGCTACAGAGCTCAGAGGCTGCCTTATAGAGAGGGTTTCTATGCACAAAACTGAGTCTTGGTGTGTGGATTGGTCTAAATTACATTTTGAATTTATTTTCTCTCCCAATACTGGTAAATCTGGTGTTTGTAAAATAATGTCTGTGCCTTTTTTGGTAGTGGCCATTCATTCCAGAAAGTTTGTATTTCTTTCCATATAGATTTTCAGAGTTGCTACTGCTTGCTTTGGTTGTAATGATCTAACATATGAAGGTGAGCTTTTGTTATTGGTGACTTGGTGTTGTGTTTTTAACTAATTTTAATTCTCACAGTGTTCATCATAATTCCAAGAAGACTATGTTATGATAATATTTATGGACTTTGAAAATCTGACATAAAGTCCCCTGTTTCAGCAGCAAGTAAACTTTACTTTTTAAAGGTTAGTGGTTTTAGAAACTTGGACTAAACAACAGTCTGATTATTGTTGTTGAAATACATCCCAAGTATTATTATTATAGCAGCTGTGCATGCTCAGTTTTGTGTCTATATAATCATATCTTTATGTATTTTTATCTATAACTTTAAGACTTTTTCTTATATTTTTCTCATTTTTCCAAACAGTGCAGGCATATTTTTAGATATATTACACAAAATGTACAACAAAATTCTAAATATTTAAAAGAAGAGCTTGGCTTCCTGACCATCGTAAGTTTGTATTTTTTATCTCCATTTTAAATTGAATTATACATTTCAGGGTAAAGTCTTGTAATTATCTTTAAAAAATATTTGCAATGTTTTTGTCAGATAAATAAAACTAATAGTTTGGATATCAGATTTCCTTCCTACAATTTAAGTTTTGTAATGTCCTGTATAGTAAATAGCATCTTTTTAAAGAATACAATTTGGTGACTTTTACACATAGATACAGCAGTGAAAGCACCACCACATTCCAGATTCAAGATAATAAACACATTCCTCCCTCTCCAACGTTTTCTCCTCCCCCTTTCTAATTCATCTGTCCTTCTCCCTCCATTCTGTTATTCCCGTGAGCTGCCATTTCATGTAATGCAATCATACAGGACAGGTATTTTTGTTGTTCTGGATTCTGTAAAGTCAGCAGAATCATTTTCACATTGATCCATATTGTTTTAAATATTAACGGTTTGTTCTTTTTTATTACTAAGTAAAATTCTTTTGTATGGTCATGTGACAGTGTGTGTATCCTCTGCCTAAGAAAGAGACATGAGGCTTACTTTTTCCATTTGGTCTTTGTCCTGAAAACCAAAACCCAGAAAGCAGTACCTTTGAAAGATTTCTCTGTGTATCCTTACATTTTGCAACTCCATGATCAATTGACGGAAAATATCCAATTGATATTGTGTTTAAAATGGTTCAAACATGTAGAACATGAATAATAATTATTTTGGAACTCTTGTTAAAAGGAAAAATTACTGACATGAGACAAGTGAGTTTTGCAATTACCATCAACATTTTATTATAAAAATGTTCATACATACAGCATTGATTTGTTAACATTTTAATGAACATGACTTAACACGTATCTACCCGTCTTTCCATTCCTCCGTCCACTCATCATCCCATCTTATTTTAGATGTATTTCCAACTAAATTGGAGACATCAACATTAGCAAGACTAACACTAACTGGAATTCAGTATTTTTTTTTAATAAAATTTTCTTCTAAGGAACAGTGACACAGAAGAAAATATACAAATCTTAAGTGTAAGTTTATTAACTTTGAAACCAGCATACCCCACCCCTTTTCAAGATCTACAATATTATGTTACCCCAGAAAGTAAACTCTCCCTCTTCCCAACCGATCCCTTTCTCATCATAGGTTAATTTTGCTTAATCTAGAATTTCACGTATATAGATGCAGGCCATGCATGCCATAGATACTCTTTTCTGTCTACCTTATTCTGCTCAACACAATGTTTCTGAAATTATTCTCATTGTTGCATGGATTTCTAATTCAATTCTTTCGATTTAGGACTCAGCATATGTTTAGTCCTACCTGTTGAATGGCTATCTCTGTTTAATTCACCATCTTGAAATATTTAAAATTTAAGATGTTTCTAAGAACATACAGTTAAATCCTGAGCAAGCTATGTAAGAATCTTATCAGAAGCCATTATCATTATGAATACTGGGTTTTTAAAAAAAAATCAGGGAAAAGATTTATTAGCATAAGAATTATAAAAAAACTGCCATTAACATTATGAAAATTAAATAGGTTGATGTTCATTTAATAGAATGTCAACAGTTTTGGGTCAAAAATAAGGTTTTTTTTCCTTTGTGTTCTTTATCAGAAATGAAGTATGAAGTTTCACCACTTAAATAGAAAATTATTTCTAAACTTTTCTGCCTTATAGTTCTACTGTATGGGTGGAAGGAAAGCTTCTACTCTCTAAAGGTTCACTGCAGTAATAAACTGACAACAAACAGCTTAACAGAAGAAAAACATACAACCTTATTAACAGGCATAAACATGGGAGCTAGCGAAAAAATGAGACTGCAAGAAGAGCCAGAAGAGTCAGATTCTTGATGCTTAAAGAGCACCCTCTTCTCAGGGGAGAGGGAGATGGAGATGTAGGTAATTTAGAGAGGCACCACATGATTTTTTAGGGGAAATGAAAAAGCCCAAGGAACAAACAATTGGCCTGAGACAAAGTTCCTCTGAGATTGTAGGGAAGAGGCGACAAACTGCAGGAAGGTAAAAAAAAGAACTGCACTGCATCTCATGAGGAAGAGAAAACCCTCCAAATAATAACTAAGAAGTGTGTATGGACAGGGTAATAAGTGGTAATTTCAAATGACATTATTCAAAGTGCACGTTCCTGGTTGCAACTGGAGAGAGATCAGTATGTCAAAAGTCTATACTTGGTAAGAATTTGGCTGCTAAGTTGTACCATAATTTGGCTTTTAAGCCTTTTATTTATGGGTCAACTGAGCTCTACATTTTCTCTTGCTGTTCATTATAGTAAGAGTGGGCATCTAGGGGCTGAACCTTCTTCTGAACAATGATCTATAAAAAATACTAATATTACAGTGATTTTTTATATTCAAGTAAAGAGGATGTATGTTTTATGTTTACAACGCAGATAATTACACATCATTTAGCACTGTCCTTCAAGATATGTAGAAAACAGAAAATACATAAGTTATAAAGATATCTGGGCACATTAAACAGTACCTACCCCACTTACTTATGAACAGAGAATTTTCACTGTAAATTGGAGAAAATTTTTTATTGTACTGCTTTTAAATATTCCATTAAGAAAAGTTCAGTCGAGCTGTTTGACTTGGACATCCTTGCATCTTCTCATTTTTGTCCTTGTTATCTAGTCGTCTATCCCATTATCTCCTAAGCAGGGAAGTTGTGGGTGCCTCACAATGTTTCTTCGCTTCTCATTTCTTCATGTGTTTGACATTTCTCCTAGCTCTGAACTGGGCCAGCTACTTTTCCAATGAAACCGAGCAGTGGCTGTGGGACAGATGTGGTTGCTCTTTCATCTTTTTAGATCACCCATTGTTTCTATCAAAATCCTAGTACAGCTTTTGTTTCTATTCTATGTGCAGAAATCAGAAAAACATTTCTACAAAGAACTTGAAAGATGCTATTTCAATAAATACTTAAGGAATTTCGGAGGTATATAACCCACATCTGTGATAGGATTTGCATTGCATCTTGGCTATGATGAAAACAAATACTTTATATCTTAGAAGATTAAGATCATACAATATCTACATGGAATTCCTTGTGGGAATTCATTAATTAGTGAGAATGTTTTGTGTTAGGTTTAAGCCAGCCTCAGTGAAGCTGGTGTGAGGGAAGGGAAAGTGGACTCTGAGCAGAGCAGAAACAGAAGATGCTCCGCTGCAGATCAGGAAAAAGCAGGGAGTGAAATGTTACAAATTCTAGAACTCAGGGAACTGAAGGTAATTACTTCCTTTTCAAATTACCATCTAAAGATCTAATGGAGGTCAAATCTAATGGTGGAACTGCAGTCACTCAGCTACAAAATGTAAATGCAATGGGAATAACTGGATCCCAAAGTGGCAGGGGCCAAGTGGTGGCACTCAACCATCAAAGGCAAGGTGGGTGTAGTTACCATAATGGACAGCAGAGGCAAGATGGCAATCAGAATAGTCTGACTTGTGTAGAGCTCTAGCATTGGCTAATTACTCATGATGTTCCTAGAAGTGAAATTGATAGAATGCCTACTGCATTCCTACTTAATTTATATAAGGAGAAAACTTCTAGGTTGAATGGACAAAAGACTAATTTGAATTATAAAAACAGAGAATCATGGTGCCTCAATCAATTTCCAGACTTGAGTCAGTTTACAGACTCAGAACCCCTTGAATGAAGGGGAGGCCGGGTTTTCTTGAGGAAGGACCCCACTACATTACCGGCAATTTATGCAGTGAATCTTTCTCCCATCCTTTCCCAAGGACACCTCCAGCCCTTTACCCAGGTAACTGCATTCGGGAAAGGAAAATGATCAGACATTTTGGGGACTACTGTACACTGACTCTGAGCTGATGTTAATTCCAGGGGACCCAAAACGTCATTGTGACCTTCAGTTAAAGTAGGGGCTTCTGGCCTCCCAGAATACTTGGGTGAATTTATTTATTTATTTTTTTCAGAATCGAGAGGATTCGATGGTGCAAGTCTTGCAGGCCAGAAACATCTTCCTGACACTACTCCCCATCTTCTCTCCTGGCATCCTTCACCCTGTGGAAGGAGGAACTTTTCTCTTTACCTTCTTTCCAGTCCCTCCCTGACAGCCAAGCCTGGAGACTAGCGCTTCTGCTTTCCACTGCAGCCACAAAGTATGGGAGTGGCAGCTAGGAGGCGGCCTCCTGGGGTGCTCTTGCGAAGGTGCTTGGTAGGAGCATCTGCTGTGCTCTGCTCTGTGGACTTCGATCCTCCTGGGCAGAGGACACCTGTGGCGTTAAGGGGGGAGCAGGCAACCCTGCACCCTGGCCCTGTCCTGGCTGGCAGTTGTGATGTCACTGACTACCACCTAAGGTATCCAGGAAAGAAGGGGGCCAGGGCCTGGTCATGGGGGCACCTATTGTTCCTTGAACTTCCATTGGGGGGTGCATGTTTTAGTGAAAACTGTTGGTGTGGAGTGCACTGTCTTTGCATGAGGTGGGGGGCTCGGTGCCGGGTGCCGTAGTGAACCCAGAAAAAAGGCAGGGGTCCTTCTCCGGCTGTTACTTTTTTTTTTGAGACGGAGTGTCACTCTGTCACCCAGGCTGGAGTGCAGTGGTGTGATCTTGGCTCACTGCAACCTCTGCCTCCCGGGTTCAAGCGATTCTTCTGCCTCAGCTTCCTGAGTAACTAAGGCTACCAGCGCACGCCACCACGCCTGGCTAATTTTTGTATTTTTAGTAGAGATGGGGTTTCACCATGTTGACCAGGCTGGTCCCGAACTCCTGACCTCAAGTGACCCGCCCGCCTCGGCCTCCCAAAGTGCTGAGATTACAGGCTTCAGCCACCGCGCCCGCCCTGCTGGAACAATTTGTCGCTAGTTCCGGGGCTTCCCTTCCTCCTCTCATACCAGCCCACAGCCTAGTGTCATTACCTCTGCCCCTAGCAACAGCCTCTGCCTGGGCCCCCTCGCCCCCTCGCCCCCTCCCCACTCGCCTGTCTTAGAAAACTGCGACCCTAATGTTTGCTGAGAAGCAGGGGTGAGGTCCTTCCCGTCACCAACCCCCTCCCTGGGAAGCGGCATGTTTTCTGAGCCAAGGGCGCATGGAGGATGTGACCCACTCCCCGGCCAACTGTGAGGCCGGAACTTGGCGGCGGATCCCACTGCTCAGCGGGGCACTTTCCTTTCCAGGCAGGGAGGAGACTTGGAGGGCGCTGGGACCTTACCCAGCGCAGAACACAGTGGCCAGCGGGACACTTAGCAGGTGCCATGTGCTGCTGGCGACCCTTGCGAACTTTGCATTAGTTAGAGGTTATGTAGAGAAGGAAAGAAATTTTCCCTGCTCAGCCGATTTGTCCTCCCTCTCTGCTTATTGGTTAGGAGATAGAACCCAAACCCATATCCGCCATAGCAATTCACATTCCATTACAAAACGCTACCCAGTTTCCAAGCACCAGCACATGTTTGGGGAACATCGGAGGGATTTTTCTTCTTTTGTGGGTGGTGATGATTGTGGTTGCAGAGAGAGATAGAAGGGTGAATAAAAAATATAACGATCTGGTAGGTTGAAAAACCTATCTGGGATTTTTATCAATAGAAAATTGATCTCTCGTTTTGAAGAGTTTAAATTTAAGCTTAGATCTTTCAAAATCAGTGGAAACAAAGTGCCTGTTGGATAAGGATGCTGAAAATAGTGAGAAATTTCTGTCTTGAAAAGCCTTAAAATGATTTCTGCAAAGAACGTTTCCAGTGCACCCACATGTATTTTGAGAGGGTTTTTTCTTTTTCTTTTTCTTTGTCTTTTTTTTTCCCTTTTTTGATGGAGTCTCGGTCTGTCGCCCAGGCTGGAGTGCAGTGGTGCGATCTCGACTCACTGCAATCTCTCCCTCCCGGGTTCAAGTGATTCTCCTGCCTTTGACTTTCAAGTAACTGGGACTACAGGGGCATGAGAGGGTCCCCCCTCCCACCCCTTGTATACCTAGTTGTCTCTGAATCTGTGCACAATTATTCTGAAGGAAGTTTAATAGAATTGGAAGGTGAGGGAAAGAGAACTGCAAAGAGAAGGATGTGATTTTGTTTTCATTTTTTCACACTCGTGAAAAGCATCCTCTAGATTTGTTGTTTTTTCAAGTAGGCAGGTATAGTTTTGAAGCCATATTTTAATTAAGGAGTCTGAGGTTAAAGACCAAAGTCTTGGCTAAAACCTCTTTGAAACAACAACAACAACAACAACAAAACGCTTAGTTCAGTGCTACGTTCAAGATTCCACAGAACTTTTGCAGGAATGGGTATGAATTCCTTCCAAGGACCCTGTGCTCCATTTCAGGTAAATGAAGTTACGCTGTGTTATCATTCTTAAAAATACAGCTAAACAGGCCGGGCGCGGTGGCTCACGCTTGTGATCCCAACACTTTGGGAGGCCGAGGTAGGTGGATCACCTGAGGCTGGGAGTTTGAGACCAGCCTGACCAATATGGAGAAACCTTGTCTCTACTAAAAAAAAAAAAAAAAAAATACAAATTAGCTGGGCATGGTGGTGCATGCCTGTAATCCCAGCTACTCGGGAGGCTGAGGTGCAGGAGAATCTTGAACCCAGAGGGAGGCTACACGAGATCGCTTGCACTCCACCTGGGCAAATAAGAGTGAAACTCCAATTCAAAAATAAAATAAAAATAAAATAAAATGAAATAAAATAAAAATAAAAAATATATATATATGTGTGTGTGTATATATATATATGGCTAAACTGGTCACATGTTAGGGTGTCTTGTTTTTTAAAGGATTTGCTGGATGTGTAATACTTTTCAAAAATGCCACTGATGCTTACTGATATATAGAATATCATTCTCTGGGGTCTTCTAGATATAATTTTATTTCTCATCAGAAATTTAGACTCTAGCCTGTATGCATTAATGTATGAGTTATGTGATGGGGAATATGTATCTCACTGAGCTGGTACAGGTGTTGCACCCACCTCTAACTTGTTATGCCATCCCAGCAAGTAACCTTTTGATGAAAAGAATCTTTTATTTTAAGTTTCTTCAGGCAGACTCCTGGAGGTCTTGTTTGCATCTGACAGAGGTACACCGTGTTATCTAAAGCATTTTTTCTTTGTAAGAGAAAAATAAACCTTACCTGGATTAGTTCTTGCATTTGATCAATAGCTGTTTATTGGCTACCTGGTGTATGCCAGGCACTATACAACACAGAAAGCCAGCAGGTAATAAACGCAGCTGCCCTACATCGGCCCCCAACTCCTGGCCAATACAGAGACTGGTTTAAAGAGAGGCAGTTGTTAGTCTCTACAGATGATGTATGTCTACTGAAAGAGACTCATCCAGCCATGAAGAGGTTATTTATATCTGTGTTAACTGCCAAAAGTTAAGTATGACAAGAACCTATAAAATTTGGCCTTTGTGTGTGTGGGAGAAATGGAGGATGCTGGGATGCAGGTCAAGGAAGGCATCCCGTGGAAGTGACATTTTAACTAATATCTGAAGGATGGGTGACTGGAGGGAAAGAATGCTTCCGAGAACAGCTGGTACAGAGCCCTGAGGTTGAAAAGGTGGATGTGTCCAGGGAAGTGAGAAGTACAGTGTGTTTGGAAGAAGAAAAAGCACTGAATGAAGTAAATGACAGGAATGGTGAAGAAGTAGGGAGCAGAGCAGGCTTGTGAGAACTCTAGTAAGCTGTGAAAAGTGTTGGGCCAAAAAGCAGCATGATGATTAGCTGAGTACAGTGGCTCACGCCTGTAGTCCCATCACTTTGGGAGGCCGAGGTGGGTGGATCACCTGAGGTCGGGAGTTCCAGACCAGCCTGACCAACATAGAAAACCCCATCTCTACTAAAAATACAAAATTATCTGGGCGTGGTGGCACATGCCTGTAATCCCAGCTACTTGGGAGGCTGAGGCAGGAGAATCACTTGAACCCAGGAGGCAAAAGTTGTGGTGAGCCGAGATCATGCCATTGCACTCCAGCCTGGTCAACAAAAGCGAAATTCCACCTTAAAAAAGAAAGGGGCAGCATGATGAGATTTGCATGTTAAGGACTATTTTTACCCAGAAAATGGACCTGGTAAGAGGAAATAATAATTGGCCTTCTCTTTGGAAGGAATCAGTTAGAAGGCCAGTTTATGAAAACTCTGAAAAGCAATGGTGGCCTGGAGCATCGAGGCAGTAAAGATGGGAGCTCAGATGGATTTGATAGAGGTTTAAGATGTAGGAAAAGCTCACTAATGGAATGGTGTTGGGAAGGGATGGATGACTTTCTGATCTTGGCTTTTATAGCTGGGTGGATGCTGATGCCTCACTGATATTGGAATGCTGGATTAAGCAATGTTTATGAACAGGGCATGTTCCCTACCCTTTAAAGAGTTATGTACATGTTTTTCATGTTTTTAGCTTTTTCTCTACTTGTAATGTGTTTTAGTTGGTTAAAAATTGTGTACCTGGCATGGATGAAGCATGAAAAGTACTTATGTAACAGTGAAAAATCAATGTTATTTTCTTACCCATTAAAATAATTAAATGGTTTCCTCCTACCCACTTCTCCTTTTTCTTCTTTCTTTTTAATTTCTTGATACTAAGAGGCAAAGAAAAGATTTCTTTTATAGATGGCCTGAGCTTTTTAATAATTTTTAAATGAGATGTACACCTAAATTTTAAGAATGTTGAAGTTTGTGTTTGCTTTAATGGTGCTTTATCTGTTTGATTGTAAGCATCAACGTTCATGAAGAGAGACTTTTGGTAGGAACCAAGCTGGGACTCTTACGATGGCTTAAGTCCATCAGAGTTGTTGTGCTGCTACTTAGGAGCATCAGAACTCCTTTCATTGCCTGATTTTTCAACTTATTTCTTAATTGGAACCCCATAAAGAACATGAGTGGTCTTCTGATATCCTTAATGTCTTAAATATCAATATTTTACTTACCAGTAATCTGTGTGAAAATAAAGTTTATTTAGTAAACAAAACTTGCTGTGTATCTACTGTATGCTAAGATCTTCACTAGATCTATGGGTGCCAAAGAAAAAGATTTACCCCTTTTACAAATAGTGAAACTTATTCCCACAGAGTGATTGTCTAGCCAGGATTTAAATACTTCTGGTGATGGTAGACTTACAACCTACCCGTAGACACTCCTTGGGTTCCTACTATATTAATTTACTTTTTTTTTTTTTTTTTTGAGACAGAGTCTTGCTCTGTCACCCAGGCTAGAGTGCAGTGGTGTGATCTGAGCTCATTGCAACCTCTGCCTCCCGAGTTCAAGCGATTGTCCTGCCGCAGCCTCCCGAGTAGCTGGGATTACAGGTGCCTGCCACCGCACCTGGCTAATTTTTGTATTTTTAGTAAAGATGGGGTTTCACCATGTTGGCCAGGCTGATCTCAAACTCCTGACCTCATGATCCACCCACCTCGGCCTCCCAAAATGCTGGGATTACAGGCGTGAGCCACCGCACCTGGCCTAATTCACTTTTTTTTCCCCCCTGGCAAATAAGATCTTTCTGGAACAAGACAGACAATGATGCATTTTCTGCTGAGTTGGTACATGCTAGAAACTGGAGTGCAGACATGTTGTTCTGTGCTTTATGCAACTCAGGAGACAGTGTGCAATCTGACCCCCAGAGAGTTCCATTGGGGCATGCTTCAACTACTCAGCAAGTGGCCATCTTTTACATTAACGTTTCTGCTCCTGAGAGAAGATATCTGTCTCCCTGGGCTGCACAGCCATCCTCTTATGTGTGAACTGGGCCACAATCCCCTAAGACAATCTCACATGGAAGTCTTATCAGGACTCTCATTTTGGGTAATGCTTGTCTCTGATGTCATCCAAATGACTCACCAAAACCTCAGATAAACTCCACTGTGCACCAAAGAAGGTTCTCTTTTATGGTGTCAGTCCTGACAGATGCAACCTGAACATCCCTTTGGGCCCCAGGAGCACTGGTCTCTCCATTTTGGGGAGAACGTGATTTTTCATCTCTTGCCTGGGAGAATGGATATTTCTGAATAAGCACAACCAAAAATTCTATTAAGAGAGACACCACACTTTATTTCATTTCTCTATTGGATAAGATAAACTGAATAGGAAGAAAGAACACTTTAAAAAGCCCTCCCTACTCCTCATTTTAAAAAATTGGAATAGCCTGGTTAAGAGATGCTAAGGAGAACACTTCTAAAACTAAGCTTAAGTGTGATTTTTGAAAATTTACGTTGTAAGGTACTCTACAAATAACTCAGAGTCCTTTGCCTCACTGTGACCCAACCATATGTGTGGGTTTAGAAGTCTAATTAGAAGTTAGTTATAAATATAACTTACCAGATAATTGCCTTGTTGTGAATATCCAAGATTGAAATCAATAGTATGTTTAGAACCAATTTTTGGTGACAAGCATATATAAGCTAACGTTTGGATAAGTCATGCATAGCTACTTATTTTCAAAGAGTGCAGGATAGTGGTGACCACACATGCTGTCTGTTGGGTGGTGAATTTTTTTTTTTTAATTGTGTATTTGCACTGTTCTAGTGTTGGCTTCCTCAAGGCCCTGGTGTGTTGAGTTTTCTTTGCTTTGGGGTATGGGCATGCTTACATACAGCTGTCTTCTAAATATGTTAGACCATCTATTGTGGTAAGATTAAGTGAATGAAAGTTGAATGTATTTTCTGTAAAGTCCCTGAGAAAATTAATGAAATAAGTTACTAAAGAAATACATGTTTTCAAATTTTAGTGAGTTTACTTCAGATAAATTAAAAATTGTATCAGGTAAGCCAGGCCATGTAATGTATTTTAAGGATGTCTGTGATATGTTCATTCTTTGCACACTCAAAACCACTGTTGGTTAGGTGTGGTGGCTCATGCCTGTCACCTCAGCACTTTGGGAGGCTGAGGCAGGTGAATCACTTGAGGTCAGGAGTTCAAGACCAGCCTGACTAACATGGCAAAACCCTGTCTCTACTAAAAATACAAAACATTAGCCAGGCATGGTGGCACACACCTGCAATCCCAGCTACTCGGGAGGCTGAGGCAGGAGAATCAATTGAACATGGGAGGTGGAGGTTGCAGTGAGCAGAGATTGCGCCCCTGCACTCTAGTCTGGGTGACAGACCAACACTCCGTTTCAAAACAAAAACAAGCCTCCCAAAGTGCTGGGATTACACTCGTGAGCCACCATGTCTAGCAGTAAATGAAATTGTGTAAAAGCTCATTGGACCAGCTTGTCTCTAGGAGGTCTGGTAGTAGCTGTGTTTTGTGTCTCTTTAGAAAACTAAAAAAACAGAAATCCTGGCTGGGCGCAGTGGCTCACACCTGTAATCCCAGAACTTTGGGAGGCTGAGGCAGGTAGATCACCTGAGGTCAAGAGTTCGAGACAAGGCTGGTTAACATGACAAAACCCCATCTCTACTAAAAATAGAAAAATTACCCAGGTGTGGTGGTGGGCACCTGTAATCCCAGCTACTTGGGAGGCTGAGGCAGGAGAATTGTTTGGACCGGGGAGGCAGAGGTTGCAGTGAGCCGAGATCACGCCACTGTACTCCAGCCCGGGTGACAGAGTGAGACTCATTCTCAAAAATCGATAACTGGACAAACAAACAAACAGAAATCCAGTCCTAAACACCGGAAACTATGACATGCTTATATTACAAATGCATTTGTCTAGACTAGTTTTAAATAAGTTTAACCTACAACATCCAAGTTACAGACAAACTTTGATGAAAAGCATTTTTTAGCCAGGCCTGCCTGTATTTGCTTTAAATCAGATAAGCCAGAAATTAAGTATTTCATTTTCTCTTCTGCTTGTCGTAGACTTATTACCCCAGTAGGTGTCCAGTTTGATAAGTCAAGAATCTAAACTTATATTTTAATTTTTACCCTTTGTTGGTTGTTAGCTTTCTTATGTAGAAACACACTCAGCATGATAGCAGCAGGAGCAGAAGTCATAAGATCTAACAATTATTGAGCACTAGCTACCAGCATCCCAATTTTTTTCATGCATTATCTCATTCATTCACCACAGCAACTGTTTTACATAGAGATGTAGATGTAATTATTATTCTAAGGATTCAGATGAGGAAATAGAGACCCAGAAAGGCGGCCAGCTATTAGAACTCAAACTGCTAAGTGTGTCTCCAGGGCTGTGTTTCTGATCCCTTCCAGACTACCCGCCACAGAGTCATGATCCGTTCACCGAACAAACACTAACTGAAAACCTCCTGTGTGCAGAGTGCTCCCTGTGAGGCTCATCAAGGGAAATAATGGGCACACCAAAAGAGAAAAACAAGCGTGTCAGCACAGGGTTCTAGCTTCCAGAAATAGATTACAGCACATTCTAGCTAGTATTTGGCAACATAAGTTAGGCCTTCACTTCTGTGATGGTCAGGAAGAGATGGATGTTTTGTGGAGGGAGGGGCTTGCGGAGGGGCTGTTAGTACATGGAAAGAACTGACTGGGATTTGTATGCCCTTAGAAAAGGGGAGGTCAACAAGACACTAAAGCAGAAGGCTGGCAGAGTGAGATCCAGGGGCAAAGTAGAGTGAAACCTTGGACAAGTCCTGCCAAAGACTGAATTTTTACCCTGTTCTCATTGGAAAGGTTAGGGTGTGGAATAGAGATGGTCTTTCACATGGTGGAAGATGTCCTAGAAGTGGAGAAGTGGGCATGGACTCTGACATTCTGATGGTCTTCTGTGTGGTGGATAGTGGGGGACTCTCCTGTCTTTTAAAACCTCCCTTGTGGACACTTACTTTTAACCTCATTGAAAGTGCTGAGCCCTGTTCAAAGACTCATAGATAGCCTACTTTTGAAGAGACTTGAAACTGTGAACTTTATGTGTTTGGGAAATTTAGTTTTGTTTGGGTAGGGCCAATGCCTTGAGAACAAGTCCATTGTTTTATGTTATGAGAGGTTATTGTTATTTTACATAATAAGAAACTCAAAGTTTTGCCTCAGAATTTGTATTGGGGTGATCCCAAGAGGTTTATAACATGTGATATGAGTCAAGTAAGGGCAACAACTGTATTGACCTAATCACTAATCATATCTAAAAATTTGTCCAAGTTCAAGTGTGATAGTCTCTGGGAGATATTATTTTGTTGTTGTTTTTGAAGCAGGAGGAGTCACGTATACTGGAAGACAATGAGAGGAAGATTTTCTATCTCTCTTAGAGTGCGTTTGAGATGGGGGTCACCAGTGTGCCTCATTTATTTTATGAATGTGCCTGAGCAGGTTATAGAATTGGAAGAGTTTGCATTGTGAGAAGCACTTGAGGGCCTGTTTCCTGTTTTTTCCTCTCTGTGGATAAGGACTATCTTGAAACTAGCAATAAATAGAGAATTTAAGTCATGCATGTTACCAGCTCAATTATAACTGACTTACCTCGTGTATTTAGTACTAGTGTCATTATTATCATTGTTATTTTGCTAATGACAATGGGGGAGTTTTAGCAAAATAATAGTGAAAAGCAATCTGGATTAGTAGACAGGTATTCTGGCTTATTTTCTCATCTGTTGAATATCACCATCAGCAAGCTCGCATTGGGAACCATTTCTTGACCATTACCCCTGGTGCAAGGCTCTAGAACTGCAAAGATGGATAAAACATGGTTCCAGTTCTAAAACTCACCAGTGCCTCACAATCAGCAAGAACAAGTGGAGAACATTCAAGTGGAAAGAGAAAATGATGCTGTCAAATGTGGAGGGTTTGCGATGTGGGGGAGAAAGATGTGGGACAGGGAAAATGTACATTAGAGGAAAAAAACAGTTTAAGTATAGACCTTGGAGTATAAAAATATGAGGCTTATTTGAGGACGGAGTAGGATAGGAAGTGGAGTGTGAGTAGAGTTTGGAAGTGTTGTGCAGAGTTGTGATAGTAAGAGGTGTTGACCTTGGAAAAATGAATGGGTGATCGGTTGTGTTGGCTGCTATGAGCCATCAAATGTTTTGGAACAGGACCGTGATGTTAGTAGCTGTGTTTCAGAGAGAACACAGCTAACTCAAAGGTAATGTGTTTAGCAAAGAGCAGTGTAAACTTGGAATTTGGTACCCTCTTTGACAGAATACATTTTTCCTTTTTTAAAAGAGATTTATCAGCCCAGAATGTGTGGGCTTCTTTCTATACATGGTTAAATCGTAATGGAAAGGTGAGAACATTTATTTTCCACAAATAAAGTTCAATTAGACAATGTTTAAACTTCCCTAATTGTGTTTTAGTAATTGGTAATTATTTAAGCTCTTTGGAGAGGAAATCTTTAGAGGGGAGGAACTCCTTTTCTCAAAAACATTGAGAATGAACACTGGAATCTAATGGAGATATATATATATATATATATATATGTGTGTGTGTGTGTGTGTGTGTATCTATGTGTGTGTATATATATACACGTATGTGTGTGTGTGTATATATAGGTATATACACACACACATATATATATGACTTCAAGTGATCCACCTGCCCCTGGGATCCTAAAGTGTTGGTTGGGATTACAGGCATGAGCCACCACACCTGGGCTCCTAGTATAAATTGGTGTCGTACTTGTATATGACAGTTATTGCACTGTGCATCAGCAGCCTTAAAATGTGCTATATTTCTTAATATAGCAATTTTAACTAATAAATTAATCACTTATAACACAATGAAGTGGGTCATTTGGAGTAAATACTTGAGTTTTGTCGTCTCATGCCAAGGAAATTGAGTATGTGGATACACAGAAAGTGGGCTTAAAAGTGGAAGTTTAATCTGCAAAAGAAAGAGAAAGGAGAATAGCTCTCTGTCCTGGGAGGGAGAGGGTTGCCCGAGTGAACTTCTGCCTGCAGCAACGTGCACTAGATTTTATAGACTGGCTTGAGGAGGCAGTGTCTGATTTACATAGGGCCCAAAGACAGGTTGGACCAGGTGTGATGTTTACACAGTGCATAAGAAAGCTGGCTGCCCCCACCACTCTTCTATTATGCACATGGGGTCTTTGCCTGGCTGGTGCCATGTAGACTGCCACCATGTTGCCTGCTTCTTACCATACGCATGGTTTACAAAGGAAAGGGAAGATAGAGCCACCATTTTGAACATGCCTAGTCCCCAGGTAGCACCTTTTCCTATAGGCACCTATTTCCTGTTTCCTATTTCCTGCCGGCATTTATTTGTGCAAGCTTCCATCTTGCTTATGTATGTCTGCAGCTCAATTTTACAGGCTGCTCTATGTTAGAAAAGAAATAATTTGGAGGTTGTTTTTTATTAAAATTAAAATTTCTTTTTAACTCCTGTGTCAATATAGTTAATGTCATGGGAAACATTCATAATGTATTTGTATTTATGAACAAGCAAGATAGCAAACTCTAGTAGTTTTTTAAAAGTTATTTATACAAATGTATGCGGTACAAGTGTAATTCAATTACATGCATATATTCCATAGTGGTGAGACCAGGGCTTGTAGGGCATGCATCACTCAAATAATGTACATTATAACCATTAAGTAATTTCTCATCTTCCACCCCATCCTAACTTCTCACCCTATTATGTCAGGTGTCATACTATGCTGGACCTCAATGACCAACACAACGAAGATACATTAATTGTTTTCTGAGATGCAGTTTTGAAAATCAACCTAAGATAGTAGATGACTCCTAAGCCAATAAAACATTGCATTTGTTATATACACAGGTGTATGTTTGTGTTTGTGTATTTGTTTATACTCAAGAAATGTATACAGAGTCTTTCCCACTGCACAAACCTAAAAGTAAAGCCAAATGGCCCTATGCAATAAATATCATGATAATAACCTCAAAAAAAAAAAGCTTCGTCCAATGAATGTAAATTCAAAATAAAAAAAAAGAAACTGTTACTCCAGATGTGCAGGAATCAATATAAAGACACAGGAACCCTGAAAAAGCAAGATTTATGACACGTTCAAAAGAAAAACAAAAAAAATTTCATTGAAATGTCAGACTTCAAAAGACTTAAAAAAAATAGATTTTAAAGAAGCTCAAAGAGATGCAAGAGAAATCAGAAAACCAATACAAAAATAAATAAATATAGATAATGAATGAGAAATGTATCAAGGAGATAGATATCTTTTAAAAGAAATCTAAACAATAATTATAGAAGTTTACTGAAGGAAAAAGAAAATAGATTTAAAGATTCAATAATAGAAGAAAAGAGGAATCAAATGAATTTTCAGAACTTGAAAACAGATCTTTCAAAATAATCTACTCAGACAAAAATAAGGAGAGAAGAATAAGAGAGAATGAACAAAGACTTTGAGATGTTTGGGACTAAATATAGTGACTAAACTTACAAATTATCCATGTTTTTGAGGGGTAAAAAAAAATCAACATTTTGGAAAACCTATTTAAGAAAATAATTGAAAACAAAGTTTAAGAAAACTTCCCATGTCTAGCAACAGAGTTAGACATCCATATACAGGAAGCCCAGCAATCACCAGAAAAATACATTGCAAAAGGGGCTTCATCATGGCATATGATAATCTGAATATCTCAAGTCAAAGTGAAAGAAATAATTCTAAAATCAGTAAGAGAACAGCATCTAGTCATTTATAAAGGAAACCACATCAGACTAACAGCAGACTTCTCAACAGAAACTTCACTGGCCAGAAGAGAATGGGGTGGCACTTTTAAAGTTGAAAGAAAAAGAAACTGCCTGCAAAAAATTTTACATTAAGCTAGATTAACCTTCAAAAATGAAGAAGACATAAAGTCTTACCCTGACAAATAAATGCTGGGGAAACTGATTACCACTAGACTGGGCCTACAAGAGATGTTCAAAGGATTTCTAATATAAAAACAAAAGATTGATATTCACCGTCATTACAACATGTCAAAGTATAAAACAGGTCTTAAAAACAGAAAAAAAAATCACAACATGACAGAATTTTATCAAACACAAATATAAATAGATAAAATAAAAAGTAAAACAACTAGAAAACAACATGACAGAAACAAAACCTTACATATCAATATTAACCTTGAATACAAATCAAATTCTGCATTATGTGGTATAGATTTAGGAGATGGATAAGAAAAGTTGATCCAATACTATGTTGCCTACAAGAATCTCACCTTACCTGTAAGGCACATATAGACTAAAAGTAAACGGAGGTATATATTAACACAAACAGAAACCAAAAGCAAGCAGGAGTATCTATACTTATATCAACTAAAACAGACTTTAAACAAAAAACAGTAACACAAAGGATAAAGGTAATCATCCAATAATAAAGAATCAATTCAGCAAGAGGACATAACAGTTCTAAATATATATGCACCCAACGTCAAAGCACCCAGATTTAAAAAATAAATATTACTAAACCTATAGAAAGAGATAGACAGTAATACAATAATAGTGGAGAAAATAAAATTCTACTCACAGCATTAGAGAGATCATTGAAATAGAAAAGTTAGAAAATAAATATTGGACTTAAATTGGACTTTAGACCCATGACCTAAAAGACATCTACAGAACATGCTTCTCACTCAACCACAGAATATACACCCGTCATCAAAACATAGAACATTCTGTAACATAGATCATGTAGTAAGCAATAAAACAAGTCACAACAAAGTACCCTCAAAATCAAAATGATATTATATCAACTACCTTTTTAGACCACAGTAGAATAAAACTACAAATCAATATCAAGAGGAATTTCAGAAACTATAAAATTACAAAGAAATTAAACAACATACTCTTAAACAGTCACAGTGTCAATTGAGAAAATAAGATGGTCAGCCGGGGGTGGTGGCTCACACCTGTAACACCAGCACTTTGGGAGGCTGAAGCAGGTGGATCACCTGAAGTCAGGAGTTTGAGACTAGCCTGGGAAAAATGGCAAAACCCTGTGTCTACCAAAAATACAAAAAAATAACTGGGCGTGGTGGTGTTCACCTGTGGACCCAGCTACTCATGAGGCTGAGGAGGGAGGATCGCTTGATCCTGGGAGGTGAAGGTTGCAGTGAGCCAAGATTGTGCCACTGCACTCCAGCCTGGGTGACAGAGTGAGACCCCCATCTCAAGTAAAAAATTAAGATGAAAAGTAAAAATTTGTAGGAACAAATTGGAAATAGAAACGCAATATAATAAAAGCTGTGAGACGCCACAAAAATAGTACTAAGCAGTTTATAGCACTAAATGCCTGCATCAAAAAAGTAGAAAGCTTACATGTTAAGGACCTAACATCACACTTCAGGAAGCTAGAAAATTAATAACAAACCAAATTCCAAGTTAGAAGAAGAAAAAAAATAACAAAAATAAGAACAGAATCAAATGAAATAAAGACCAAAAGCAATACAAATGATCAGCAGAATAAAGGGTTAATTCTTCAAAAAGACAAAATTGATAAATTGCTAGCTAGACTAACTGCAAAAACAAGAGAGATCTAAATAAACAAAATCAGAAATAAAAGAATAGACATTACAATGGATACAACAGTAATAAAAAAGATCATTGTGTTTCTATACGCAAACAATGATCCAACTGAGAACCAAATCAAGAAGGCAATCTCATTTACAGTAGCTACAAAAATAAATAAAATACATAGGAACATATGGGAGATCTCTACAGGTAAATTATAAAACATTGATTAGGCAAAATGTAAATGCCACAAAAAGGAAAACAGCTCATGCTCATGGATCTAAAGAATTAATATTGGTAAAATAACCATACTGCTCAAAGCAATCTACAGACTTACTGCAATCTCTATCAAAATATCTGCATTATTTTTTACAGAATTAGATGAAAACTACCATAAAATTCATAAGAAAGGGGCCCAAAGAGCCAAAGCAATCCTAAGCAAAAAGAGCAAAGCTTGTGGCATCACTTACCTGACTTCAAATTATACTGCAACACAATAGTAACCAAATCGGCATGGTACTGGTATAAAAACAGACATGTAGATTAAGGAAACAGAATAGAAAACCCAGAAATAAAGTCACATATCTTCAGTCAACTGATATTTGACTAAACTGATTAGAACATACACCAGAGGAAGAATACCCTGTTTAATAAATAGTGCTGAGAAAATTGGATTACCATATACAGAAGAATAAAAACAGACCCCTATCACTCACCAGATACAATAATCAACTCAAGATGAATTAAAGTAAGACCCAAAGCTATAAAATACTAAAAGAAGATATAAGAAAAACTCTTCTGGGCATTGGTTTGTGCAAAGTATTCATGACTAAAACCTCAAACATGCAATAGACAAAAGTAAAGGAAAATAGACAAATGGGACTCAAACTAAAAAATTTTGGCACGGCAAAAAAACAAAAAAAAAAACAAAAAACAGGTTAAATAGTCAACCTTCAGAATAAAAGAATGTATTTGTAAACTATGTGACAAAATGGAACTAATATTCAGAATTTACAATAAACAACTCAAATCATCACAGTAATAAAAGCAAAGAATTGCATTGAAAAATGGGCAAATAACTAGGCATTTTTCAAAAAAGGCAACAAATAGCCAACATTCATATTTTTAAAATGCTCAATATCACTAATTAGCAGACGAACAGAAAGTAATACCACAATGAGATATTACATTAGCCATAAAGGCTACTATTAAAAAGAAAAACACATAATAAACGTTGGCAAAGATGTGGAGAAAGGGGAACACTCTATACACCGTCAGCAGAAACATATAAATTAACGCAACCTCTGTACAAAACAATATGGAAATTTTTCAAATAACTAAGAACAGAACTACAATTTAATTCAGAAATCTCATCACTGGGGATCTACCCATAAAAAGAATTTATTATATTAAAGTGATAGATACATTGGCATGTTTATTGTATCATACAAGAGCAAACCATATATACAATAAGAGTTTAATATCCAAAATATATAAGAAATTCAAAGCAAAGGCAAATATAATAATAATGATGATAATCCAACTGAAAAATAGACAGAAGACTGACAAAATATTTTGCCAACAAATATATACAAATGACCAATAGGTATACGAAAGAGTGCTCAATATCACCTACCATCAGGCAGTTGCAAATGAAAACAGTGATGAGCCATCACTTCAAATCTGTGAGGATTGCAAAAATCAGAAAGAAAAAACAGAGAAATAACAGGCAATGTTTGTCATTGATGTTCCTGAGATTCCTGAAACAAATCTTAATATCACAACTGCTCTCACACATTTCAGACATGATGGAAAAAGAAAACTTTAAAAATGATTTAACATACAGTTCCTCAAACATAAACATATTCTTGTATCCCCCCAAAGCCATGGAAGAGCAGGCATATCATGCAGTACCTTATAAGCCATAAAGACTCTGACTCTCGTGGTAATCTCAAAGGAAAATCACAGAATGGGAAGTCGAGTCCTGAGAGAATTTAAGGGTATGGGACAGAAGATGCTCCTATTTGAGAGCAAGAGGAAAAAGTGGCTTTTTAGGAAACATTTCCATTGAAGCAGAGTGTCCCATATCACATTTTAAGGTCTGGCATTCTTTTTGCCCTTTGTACCTCTGGTCTGTGTTATCTGCTTCATTCATGCCTACCTACCTTAGTATTTGACTACTGTCTCATGTCTCTTCACATTCCAGGGCTCTTTTATTTGCTCAAGGCAGGAGATCAGATGAGGGTTAGAGACAGCAAGACCTGTTTTGTTGGAAAAAGTAACATGGCTTGCTGGGATTCTCCAATCACCAGCCTAGTACTGTGTTCAGTAGAGAGGAGAGAATATTATGAAAGATTCTAGAAAATTAATTTCAAAATACTGTTTTATGACAGAACCTTTAGAATATTTAAAACATATTTTACATTTCTGGGTCCTTAGCTCTACTATTCAACACTAATGAATTTAAAATTGGTGATGAATATTGGATTTCAATATTTGGGCAACAATATTTTATGCCTCTGAATTTCTAGATTTCTGCAAACATAGAGTAAAGCATACAGATTAGCTCAAGAAAGGGGAAGGTTTCTGTTAAGATAACATCTTGAAGATTTTTTTATTCCAAAAAACCTTCAAGTTTTCCTTAAAAGTACTGGCCTAAAAATAATTTAAGCAGACCAAAAACTCCCAAAATCATTCTACAAAGGGAGAAAATAGAAACCTTAGGGTGTATTAGGAATTCTGGGGAAAAATTATTCTCACCTAGGGAAACCAGGTTTCTGTA